>NC_048235.1:3063890-3081218 GCF_002007445.2 Ailuropoda melanoleuca
AGGCTCCTCTGCTATGAGCCTGCTTCTTCCTCTCCCACTCCCCCTGCTTGTGTTCCCTCTCTCGCTGGCTGTCTCTATCTCTGTCAAATAAATAATAAAAAAAAAATAAATAAAAATAAAAAAAAAATAAACTACATAACGCAATTAGGAAACTCGAAATATGAACGTAGTCACACACTTTGCCATTCCCTCATTTGAATATTTCATCGTGTAGTTACTTCTAGAAGATGTGATGCTGCGTGCGTAAGACCTCCAGGTGAGAGTAAGGCCTTGCATAGCTATAAAGTGATTTATAAATGTCTAACACAGGTCGGAGTATGTATTATACCTCATTAACATTTAACAGCATTATAGTGTTCTTTAATTCAAGATTCATTTTTTTACTACAACAACTACAATATGAATAATAAACCATTCAGATTTGGCACTTATAGGTATTTTATTCCATTTGTAAAAATAGTTATTATCTGCAGGCAAAACTCAGGCAGCTATTTGAATTTTTTCTATTTAGCTGCTGATTCATTTTCATATATAACCGCACCGGTAGTCCTGAGCTGGTATCCAGTTCTCAGAGTAGCAAAGTTGTGATAAACTTCAACACCATTCACAAAACTGGACATAAATCACGTCCCAAGATGTTTGGAAATACACACTACAGATATATTTTGATATTTATCCATGCTACAGCTATCCAGTTCTAGCTATGCATACGTGTGTGTGCATATATAATCCACAGATCCAAACTGTTAGCATGAGTTTTAAAACAATAAGGGTTAGTTCCATGAGAACAACTGCAAAAGTCCCACGTTCATTGCCAATAGACTTCATCACAAGTCCCAGGAAACACATAACAGTAATTTCTGGAGTATACGTAAGTTTTGTCATGACTTCACAAATACTTCAGGTAAAATCATTAAAGTAGTCACATTGAAACTCAAAAGATGTTTCAAATAACATAACTCAGAGAAAGAATAACAGTGAATATTGCATTTTTGCTAATATCTGGAGACAAAGAGGGGTGACTACATTAACTTTGCCAAAGATGACCTGTACAAATTAATCTATCTAAACCTGATATCAAATTATACAGCCAAACTTCTAGCTCTAATTGGTTGCAGATTCCAGTGGATCCCAAAGATACCTACATATCAGAATCCCAAGAAAGTGTCCTTTTTAAAATATACAATCCTGGATATCTTGGCTCTGAGATTTTGATTTTATACTTCAAGAGTTGGTCTTGAAAATCTGTACTTTTTGAAGCTCTTTCACTAATTTTAACATAAAGTTAGGAATGGGAACTACTGGGTTAAACTATTGTCAGAAAAAAATAAAATATAAGTACCTACTTATACAAGATATATATGTGTATGTATATATAAAAGATACATAGGGAGACACAATATATCACACACACACACACACAATATATATGAAGAGGCAACATCAGTCCATCTGTAACACCAGCTTGCATCTGTGTGAAGCACCCTGGCTCTTCATTTTCCTGGGAGAAAACACCTATATGCTTAGTGCGGTCTGCAGGAGATAAATCCACATTAGAGCTGTCACTGGTCCTCAAGACGCTTATGATGCAATTGAGAAAACTATATAAAGATTATTTCCCATGTTTTCTGCAGTGCCCTTCTCTTCCTTTTCTACCTAATACACCTCTCTTCATATTCCAACAGCCTCACCAATATCACCTCCTCAAAGACCACCCCCCACATTATCTGCTTATTGACAACTGCGGGCCCTCCAGGGTGAGCCAAGAACTTTCATTTCTGTTCTCTCCTAAATATGAACAAAACACAAAGGACTGAAAGTCCTGGAGATGGGGGGATGGGGGAAACAGGTGATAGGGATTCAGGACTGCACTTGTCTGATGATCCCTGGGCATTGATGGAAGTGTTGAATCACTACATTGTACACCTGAAAATAATATAACACTGTATGCTAACTAACTGGAATTTAAATTTAAAAACTTAATTTTTTTAAAGTAACTTGAGTAGCAAGGTCTATATTTTATAGAATTACTTCTTAACCTCACTCACCATTCCCTCCTTCACCCCACATTGAATTCTTCTATTTTTACTTTCTTTCTTATTCTTTAAGTATGTAAGACTGAATGTCTTTCTCTTGGCTCTGCTCTAGCTTTGTCCCACAGGTTTTAACATATGGTTGGTTTTTTAACGGTTATCCTGTAGATTCCCAATTATATTCAATTTTGGTTTGCTATTTGACCCAAGTGCTATTTAAGGAAAATATTTTGAATTCCCAAGTAGTGGCATCATTTTGTCTTCTCGTTATGTTGTGATTTTTTAAGGTATTGAACTGTAATGAGAGAATCTGTCAATGTCTTTTTCTACTTTGCAGAATATATTGCTTACACTTAGCCTTATTACAATTTCTTGTTTTTTTTTAAAATGGTGATTGGCACTCAGAGTATATTTTCTGAATTTTTTTAAGATTTTTTTATTCATTTAAGAGAGAGAGAGAGAGCATGCGTGAGTGGGGAAAGGGGCAGAAGGAGAGAATATCTAAGTGGACTCCGGCTGAGTGCAGAGCCCCACACAGCAGGATCTCAGGAGCCTTGAGGTCATCAAGACCTGAGCCTAATCCAGGAGTTGGTCGCTTAACCCATGGAGCCACCCTGGTGCCCCTCCCCCTTCCTTTGATGTGCATTTTCTGAATTTAGAGGGTTCATTCATATACATAATATACTAATAACTTACACTATCCTGTGATTTAGTGGTTTTTGTCTGGGGTTTGTCCTTTCCCCCTCTCTGTAGTTACCACCACGGGTTAAGTTTCCTAGATGGGCTGGCAAACTTTCTATAGAGGATCAGACACTAACTACTTCAGGCTTTGTGTGTCATCCAGGCTCTGTTGCAATGACCTCCGTCTTGGTAGAGGATGGATGGATTTTACTAAGGTGTATAATCTTGGAATTCTGACCCCTAATAGGTAAATCTAGGTAGTTTATTTTTATATATTGGACACATATAGCCAGTATTAATTTCATACCTTCTTAATATTTTTGTTTCTATTTTTCCTTTTAAGAGTTTTCACTGCATGATCTGTGTTTTTGTTCATTTTGCTTTCATATTAGTTTTACTTTTTGTTCTGTTGTTCTAATTACAGAAATTTTATTTTTGTTATAATATGTTCTATAATATTCATTCTCTATACTTATACTAATTCTTTATTTTCTCACATAATACGTATTGATCCGCTTTGGTGAGCAATGAGGACGTTCATATGTTTCTAGGTCTTTCTTTACTGCCCTCCACTGTCAGTTGTGTAAGATTTTTTTCTCCTTTTTCCTTAGTGCTTTCCTTTGAAAGATAAATAGATTTATATGACTCTGGCTACCTCTCAGTTTCCTTTTAACCTCTCAACTTTTGTTATTTACATTCAGTTCATTTTACGTGTTCAGCTTTTGCAACATTTGTATTCCACATGTAACATGAATGTCCATTGCAAGTGGTCTTAACCCCATAGTTCAATATTTTTAATGCCCCCCCCCAATTTTTTTCAGTTGTCAGCAAGATTTTCTGCCTGGTATTTTCTACCAGAAAAACTTCTTGCAACTGTGCTCCCAGAATTCTTCCAATATTTTTGAGTCGTTCTTTGCACATGAATGACAGTCGGGTTGGCTGTAAGATGACTGGGTGATACTGAGTTGATGTCATTGTTAGCACCATGACTCTTCCAGCACCGAAGGATACCGCCAGCTCGGTAGTTTCCTTCTTGTAAGTTGAACAGTATGACTTGATGCCCAAAGACCTTCTTTCCTTAACTCTGTCAAGAAGCAACTTTACCAGAATATCTGTGCCCTGTTCTTATTTCAATGTACACTGTGAAGATTCTCATATTTCTTAAAATTAATCTTTAAATTATAATTGTAGGTTTTGCTGTTGCTGTTGCTGTTGTTTCTGCTATGGCCTTAACTCTCTATTCAGTGGACATGAAATAGTAGGTATATGGTGAATCTCCCCAGCCCATCTTCTCCCTCTGTAATATATTCACAATATTTATTAACTGTACATTTATGTTTCATTTGCTATACTCGTGTTTCTCACGCGGTGTGTTCTCAGTAGTATTGTTTCATTTGTTCTTTAAGCTTTTGCTGCGACTCCCATTTCAATGGGAGTTGTACTCCTTCCCCTTCTCGCTGAGCTCTGCCAGTTCACGCTTCAGCATCTGTGTTGTACCATGTCTTCCCTGAGCTTTTGCACGGAGCTTTTGCACTCCTATTTTATAAAAGCAATTGCTTCATTAAAATTTCATTCTCTTAATTCACAGCAATATATTTGGGCCTGATTGTCATCTGCTCTCCAGCAAGAACAACCAGCTGAGTGTTCTTGGTTGCTGTGTGTTTTTCCTATCTCCATCCCCTTTGGCATGGGCCTTTCTGTACAGTGATCAGAGCCTATGTATTTTTTTATTTACTTCCTAGTATTTCTTGAATGAGCCATTTACAAAAATCAAAACAAAACAAACCAAAAAACAAACAAACAAACAAACAAAAAACCCAATTATGGATGAGGGAACAAAGCTGTGTGCCTGGCTAGAGGAATCTTTTCCACCTTGGAGTTTGGCAGGTGTGGGATGTTTTAACCTTTACTTTTCCTTATGGTGGAAACAGCCCTGCTGGCTTACTCACAAAACAGAGAAGCCCCTTCCCCCTGCCTTCTGTGAAAATGTGGAGATGTGCCAGGTGTTCTAGAATAAATGGTCTACGAAGTCTAAGGAAATTTCCTGTGCCAGTCCACTGTGAAGGAGGGCTGCATTTTCGGGTTCATCACCTGCTTTGAAGAAATATCCTTTGCTGGACGTTGCCGGGCTGTCACCAGGGACCATGCTTATCTGCTTCCTGTCCGCTGCTGTGGTCTTTCTTCTTTCCGCATCCCTTCTTGGAATATACCTGAGAAACACCAACTCAGCCTGCCCTGAATGGGACAGTTTCCCTAATTATTTTTGATTATTTTTGGAGACAATAAAGAGTGCTTTTACTTTTTACTCTTTATTCTTTGTACTTTTTCATATTTTAGAAAATTTTATATAAAACATGCCATTACCTTGTTATCAGAAAAGTATAATAAATAGCTTAAGGATGGAAGGTGGATGTAAGGGACAGAACGTCCCAGTGGTGTATTTATCACATCCTTTATGTACTAGCATCTTTAAGATATTTCCCTTACGCCTAATATTTTGTATTTATTAGTAGCTTTTGAAGTGAAGACCACTAAAACTGGTCCATCTAAAATACTTTGAAAAAAACACTAACTTTAAATTGTAACAAAATATTAACAGTAATAAAAATAGTTTTCATTATACAATATTATATAAAATACAATAGTTACAAATTTAAAATTATAGACTAAAAATTATTATAGTATTAAATTATAATCCTTACCAGAAACAAGACATTAAAAACATCACATATTGTACATCTAAAACTAATATTACATTGCATGCTAAGTGGAATTTAAATAAAAACTTTTAAAAAATATAAAGTCTATAATAAAAAATATCACAGAAGCTATCTAAAAGGAAATTAGTCAAAATGGCTCAAAAGCCAATAATGGGAATGAGTATAACACTGGTGAATATCTGGATGAATTCCCAATATGTTCAATTTTGATTTCAGTTCAGGAAAAAATCAAATTTCTTGTTCATAATCCTGTGTTATATCTACATGAAAACTTCATAACATGAAGACTTTAGTTGCCATTAGGGCAGGCGGAATTCAAAAGTGAACTCTAACATATGAGTGAGACAAGCTCCATGGCAGACCAGGCGGCTCAAGCTCCTGTCCCTCACAAGACACTTCACAACAAGCAGAAACGGTCAGAACACACTTTGTCAGTACTCTGAAAAAAAGTCAAAGGCTCACAGCAACCAAGCAAACCCTGCATCAAAGAAAGGCAATGGTAACCAAGCCCCAGCCCCTCATGGTTCCACCATAGTCTTGAAGGCCGTGGATCATGTTCCAGTGAGGGACTGGAAAGGTAACCGACTCCAAAGGCAACAGAGCAGAACTCAGTCACGCATTATTGTGCAGGGCTGTTTCATCTGTCTGGGAGCTACGAGAGGTCTAATGCAAGGTGCTCTTCCCTGTTTTGCCTACCTCGGCACTCACCCAGGCTGGGAAAGCATCGGGCACTAACTGAAAATACTGTAAACTAGATGAACAAGTTTCAGACGCTTGGACAAAAGATTACAGTTGAGACCCACAACAGACTATCTAAGTCCTGGGAGAAAGAGCCTGGAGAGAGTCACTTTGGTCAGAGCATCAGAAGAACTACACAGAAGAAGGGATTTAAAAAGCAACATGTATGTCCCAGGGCAAGACGTAGGCTCCAAAAAGGCCTTAGAAGCCCTTGTGCTTTCCCCTTGGGCTGATCTTAGGCTCAGTGCAAATCTGGCTGAGTGGTGAAGGGCAGCCCCAGTACAGAGCCGGTCTGCAAAGACTAGGAGAGGTTTGTTTTGTTTTGTTTTTTTTCTTTCCTGGCATTCATGAAAAGCACTAGCAGAATGCAAGCTAAGGAGCAGAGCCTCAATAATCACACGTGAAAAGGAAGGCAGTCTCTGCAAAAACATTTGTGACAACATCAAGTCATTACACAGAATAGTAAAGCTTCAAAAAACAAAACAAAACAGAAAACCTTGAGGAATGGAAATGATCTAATTTCTACCACTGCCACTTATAATGTCCAAACTCCTAGTTTTCAACAACAAATAAATTACGTAGCATAAAAAGAACTAGGACATTATGCCCGAAGTAAAGGAACAAAATTGGTTGACGAACAACACCCCTGAGGAAGTCCAGATGTTGGGTTTACTAGACAAAGAATTATACCACTCTCTTAAATATGCTCAAAGAGCTGACAGAAAATGCAGAAAAGGAAGTAAAGAAAAATGGTCCCAGGTAAAGCTAGTATTATTCTAGTTATGGGTTATAACTTCAATTTTTATTTCTTTCAAATAAAAAGACAGATACATAAAACATTATAAAAGACACAAATGCGTATGTATTGGGCATGCAACGTATAAAGATATTATTTGTAATGACAACAACATTAATGGGAAAGACAGAGTTGAATGGCAGTAGAATTTTCATATGCTACAGGACGTTAATCAGTAACAGTCTAAACTACATTGCTATAAATTTAGGAGATTATATATTAATCCCCATTGAAACTATAAAACATTACTGAAAGAAATTAATTAAGACCTAAATAAATGGCAGGATCCTGTGTTCATGGATTTGGAAGACTTCATATTGTTAGATAATCAGTACTATGAAAAATAATCCACAGATTAAACACAATCCCTATCAAAATTGAAAATTTTTTTTCAGAAATGGAAAAAATGATCCCTAAACTCATATGGAATTGCAAGGACCTAAAATAATCAAAAGAAATCTTTTAAAAAAGAGAGAGAGAGAGAAAAAAAAAAGGAACAGAAGACTCACACCTCCTGATTTCAAAACTTAATACAAAACTACAATAAGTAAAACAGTGAGGTACTTGACATGGGATAGGTAGGTAGGACACTACAATAGAACTGAGAGTATATCAACAAACCCATGTATCTATGGCCATCTGATTTTGACAAGAGTGCCTAGGCCATTCGATGGGAAAATTTTGGCTCTTCAACAGATTGTACTGGGCAATCCAATTTTCACGTGCAGAAGAATGAAGTTAGACTCTTACTTCAAACCACATACAGGAATTAACTCAAAATGGTCAACAAAACGGGTCAACAGCTTAAATATAAGAGCTAAAACCATAAAGTTCTTAGGAGAAAATATAAGGATACATCTTCGTGACCTTAAATTTGGCAACACATTCTTAGATATGATGCAAAAACATGAGCAACAAAATTTTTTAAAAAAAGTAAATTGGACGTCATTAAAATTTAAAACTTTTGCACACCGAAAAACACTATCAGAAGAAGGAAATGTTTGCAAATCATACATCCAAGTACAGTTTGTATAAAGAATTGCTGCAGCTCAAGAGCAAACACAAGCAACCAGATTTCAAAAATGGGCAAAGGATTTGAACAGACCTTTTTCCCAAAGAAGATCTGCAGTGGGCCAAGCAGCACAGGAAAGATGTTCAACATCGTCAGTTGTTAGGGAAATGCAAATCAAAACCAGAATGAGACACTACATCACATCAAAAAGGATGGATATAATTTTTAAAAAGTAAATGATCAGTTTGGTCAGAACGTAAGGAAACTGGAACCATCACTCATCGCTGGTGAGAACGTAAAATGGCACAGCCACTGTGGAAACCAGCTGGGCACTTCCTCAAAAAGGTAAGCATAGAATTGCCATCAGACCCAAAAATTCCACTCCATCGTAAGTACCCAAAATAACAGAAAACAAGGACTCCAACAGATTTATGTATGCCAACATTTACTGCAATATTATTCACAGTAGCCAAAAGGTGGAAACAACCTAAAAGTCCATCAACAGATGACTGGATAAACAAAATGGAGTGTGTATGTACAATGGAATATTATCCAGCCACAAAAGGAATGAAATTCTGATTTTTGCTACAATAAGGATGCTCCTTGAAACATTATGCTAAATGAAATGAACCAGACACAACAGAACAAATACTGCATGATTACATTTATACAAAATATCTGGGCAAATTCATGCATTTAGAAACTAAATGTTACTAGGGCCTGAGGACAGGGCAGAATGGGAAAGTTTTCCTTAATGGATACAGAGTTTCTATTTGGGGTAATACAAACTTTGGAAATAGATAGTGGTAATAGTTGCACAATATTTGGAATGTAATTAGTGCCACAGTATTGTACCCTTAAAATGGTTAAGATGGAAATTTTTGTTTTATATATTTTACCACAGTAAAGAATATTATAAAAATAAATTATAGTAGTAAATTTAATTTAAATAATGATGAAATAAAGGCAATAATTTTAAGCTATGCTATTGTTATACGGGACCAAAAAAATGGGATGTTTATATAAAATTTTGAAATAGGTCTTTTAAGACCAGTATGATGGTTTCATAATCTTTAAACATTAATTTCTTCATCCGGAAAATCAAATTCTATAATTTCCTTACTAAATTCACAAGGCATTTTGTGTGAGACACAAGTGAAGTTCTTCAACTGGTAATACTTTGAAAACAGTAAAAATGTTATCCATTTCTAAGGTAGGATTATTCATTATGCAATTGTATGGGTTGTATAAATGGCATAATAGAGTCCATAGGCTCTGTGTGATTTTTAAGCACAGCAAAAGATGCCCCAAGTAGGGATTTTTGGAAAGAGATAATAGAAATGCAGGTGTATTGATCTGAGTTAACCTTACAAACAACTTTTCTGCACAAATTACATTGGTACATGTCTATAATAATGATTCTTTGTGAATTCTAGTGTCTAGCAAGAATACTAATTTTACTAAGCATGCAGTGAACCATTTGTAATCATTTAAATTCCTCAGAGATCTTTGCTCTTAGACTCTTATTTCACACAAAATAGTTCTTACATTTCCAGGTTAAACAAAATGAATGATCCAGAACTTTAAAAAACAAAAAACAAAAAAAGGCCCCATCAGATACGTCATGTATTTGCTCAAAATTACCTGCCATTTCTTTCCACCCCACAATCTCATGTCACTGACATCTATCTTCTTTTCTAAGCTTCCAGTTTTACTCTTCTCCCCTTATGTTGCAGTTTTACTTGCATAATGAATGGAAAATAGTGTCGTAACAACTTACAAGACTGGAAAAACCATTCCATATTTCTTCTAAAATAATTTAGCTCTTTTTGCAAAGGATAGTATGCTGTGACAATTAAAATTATGTTTTTAACCATTAACCTTTGAGTAGGAATAAAATCTTCTCTATTTAACCTAAAACCCATTTAGAAAAGACAATTTACATCTAAGAGTACAATGTAAAATTATTTCCTGTTTATTTGTAAAGGACAATATGAGGCAGCACTGTCTATGGTCATAGAGGCAGGGCATCAGAGGGACAAGAGCAAAAAGGGGGCCCATAGGTCTAACGGGCAAGAGGAAACAGGAAGAACAAATAGCACTCTCCTGGTTAGGCAGAGGGAACACACTAGTAAATAAGAAACACCATTTCCCAGGACTTTGATGGAGTTACCTTTAATCTCTGAAGTATGCCTCAAGTATGTCTGTCTCTGAGGTGACAGTGGATAGAAAATTTGGATGATATTTGAAGACTTATAAATAAGGCACTCAACAGTCATAAGATTGGGACATTTATTTTAATATTACCCAGAATATTGTTTCATCTATTTTAGGAAAGCACATGAAAAAATCCCTTAAAACTAAAGTTTGCTTTATTAAGAATCGTAATTTCAAAAAATCAATGATACCAAACATCAATGAAAGAAATCAAAGATCTAAATAATGGAGAGATATTCCATAGTCATGAATCGCAATATTGTTAAAATGCAATTTTTCCCTAAATTAATCTATAGATTCAACACAACCTTGATCAAAACCCCAGAAAGCTATTTTGTAGATATTGACAAACTGACAGTAATGTTTATGTGGAGAGGCAGAACTCTAGAATTACAGACATGATACTGAAGAAGAACAAAGCTGGAGGACTGACACTATTAAATTTCAAGACTTACTCTAAAACTACAGTAATCAAGACAATATGGTATCAGTGAAAGAATAGACACATAGATCAATTGAACACAAAAGGCAGTCCAAAAACAGACCCACAAAATATAGTCAACTGATCTTTGAAAAAAAGTGAAAAAGCAATTCAATGAAGAAAGGAAAATCTTTTTAACAAACAGTGCTGGAAAAATTGGATGTCTATGGGGGAAAAATGAACTCATACAGAGAACTGATACCTTTCACAAAAATTAATCCAAATATCTCATGGACATAAATATAAAATGCAATCTTATAAAACTTAGAGAAGAAATTGTAAGAGGAAATATAAGTATCCTTGGATTTGGTGATGAGTTTTTAGATACAACTAAAACACAATCAATGAAAGTAAAATCTGATGAGTTAGACTTTATTAAATTATTATTTTTTTAAGTATGCTCCACACCCAATGTGAGCCTTGAACTCACAATCCTGAGATCAAGAGTCACATGCCCTACTGACTGAGCCAGCCAGAAGCCCCGAGTTGGACTTTATTAAAATAAAAAATTCTGCTCTGGGGGCACCTGGGTGGCACAGAGGCTAAGTGTCTGCCTTCGGCTCAGGGCGTGATCCCGGCGTTATGGGATTGAGCCCCAGATCAGGCTCCTCTGCTATGAGCCTGCTTCTTCCTCTCCCACTCCCCCTGCTTGTGTTCCCTCTCTGCTGGCTGTCTCTAACTCTGTCAAATAAAGAAATAAAATCTTTAAAAAAAAAATTCTGCTCCGGAAAAGACAGCGTCAAAGAATCAAGAGACAAACCGCAAACTCAGATAAACATATACAAAATGCATTTCTGATAAAGGACTTGTATGTAAATACACAAATAACTCTTAAAATTCAACAGGACAACAGACTCAACTAAAAAGTAGATGAGTCATATAAATGGATAACTCGCTGAGGAGTACAAAGAGAGAGAAAATAAACATATGATAAGGACCTGACATCATTCATCACTGGGGAAATGCAAAACAATGAAATGAAGCTCTGTGACATACCCCTTAGAATGTTAGGATGAGAAATCTGACAACACCCAGTGCTGGTGAGAATACACAGCAACAGAACTCATTCAGGGCTGGTAAGGATGCAAAATGGCACAGCCATGCGGGAAGACAATTCGATGATTTCTTACAAACCAATCGGCTTACCATATAACAAGCACATTATACGGTACACTTCAACTGATTTGAAAACTTATGTCCACATAGAAATGAACGTTTCTAGGGGCAGCTGGAGGGCTCAGTCAGTTAAGTGACCAACTCTTGATTTAGGCTCAGGTCATGATCTCATGATCTGTGTCAGGTTCTGTACTCAGCAGGATATCTGAATCTCCCTCACCCTCTGCTCCTCTCCCCACTCATGCAGGCTCTCTCTCTCTAAAATAAATAAATAAAATCTTTTAAAAAAAATGAATGTTTCTAGTAGTTTTATCTTAATTGACAGAACTGAAAGCAACCAATTTGCCCTTCAACAGGTAAAAGAATAAACAGAGTGATGTACCTCATACAATGGAATGTTATTGAACAATGAAAAAGAATGGGCTGCCTAGCATGAGAAGACGTGGATAAAGCTCACATACATATTACTAAGGTAGTCTGAAATACTGTATTTACATTTGTGTTCCTATAACAAAACTATAGAACAGATGCCTTAAGCAATATATATTTATTTCCCCGTGTTCTAGACACTATGAAGGCCAAGATGAAGGTGCTGGCAGACCTGGTATCTAGTGAGAACTCACTTCCTGGTATGCTGATGGACATTTTCTCACTGTGTCCTCACGTGCTGAGAGTAGAGAGCAAGTAAGCTCTTGTGTCTCTTCTAACAAAGGCATTAATACCACCATGAAGGCTCCACCTTCAGGATTTAATCATTTCCCAAAGGCCCCAACTCCTATTACTATCATCCTTGAGGGTTAGGATTCCAGCACATGCAATTTGAGGGACACAGACATTTAGTCCATGACAATAACATCCTAGAAAAGGCAAACAATCACATGGTAAACAGATCAGAAGGTGCCAAGGTTCTATTTTTTGTGTAGAGTATTCTATATGATACTCAAAGAGTGAATGCATGACATCATGCATTTGTCAAAACTCACAGAACTTTAGAGCATAAACAATGAAACTTTAAGTATGCAAATTTTAAAAAGTCACTGTTTTCCCACATTGGGGTGTGGGTTAATTCTAAAACTCTCTTTCTTTCTCTCTATCGGATTGAACAATTAACTGGTGGGGATGTTGGGAGGCTAAATCCTTTTGCTGGAGTGGGAAGTTATAGAAAATCAATGACAGAAAGTTGCAACAATGCTTATGGGAGTGGAATAGAGTTGCAGATATCAGTATGGACTCATGCAGATTAACATAGACAGAGATGACCACATTATAGAAATATGTCTTGATACGTGCATATGTCAGACTAGATTTAGTACGCAAACTTACCTTCCCTTGCTCTCCAATGAGAAGGCAAGAAATAATAAAACCCTCGTAGCAATAAGCCCACCTACCTCACAGATCTTGTTTGCTAATACCATTCTCCAAAAAAGAACCAGAGATCCTTGGAGAAATGACTGATTTGGGGACTCAGAAAATACATGAGTGAGCCTAGAGCATATTATAGTGCCAGAAAGAGGGGAAGGATTCAAAAATCTCTCTCTCTCATAGACACACACACACACACACACACACAAAGAAATGCGAGCATGTCAAAGAGACCCTGCAGCCAATTGAACACACTCCCAGTAGCCACAACTGAAATAGTTTCAGCCACAAAATTAATAAAGTAGTACTCCATTATAATCCAAATTATAAGATAAATATCCATAAAATCACAGTGATATAAATAAATTATTGAATATATTCCTAAATAGAGTAGAATAGAAAAATCTCCCATGTGGAAGAATTCCATAATTTACGTAGAGATTTCACCATCAAAGAAATGGAACATAACTCTTTGCCCCTTCAGTGGAGACTGTGTGTAGTGACTTCCTTCTAAAGAGAACAGTATGGAAAAGTGGAGGGGAGAGAATCACTTTATGTTGGAGAAACTGACAAACACTACCTCAGCCAGGTGATCAAGGTCAACGTCAACAGTTATGGGTCATGTTCACGGTATGTGTTTCTTTTTTTTTTTTTTTTTAAGATTTTATTTATTTATTTGACGGAGAGAGACAGCCAACGAGAGAGAGAACACAAGCAGGGGGAGTGGGAGAGGAAGAACCAGGCTCCCAGTGGAGGAGCCTGATGCGGGGCTCGATCCCAGAATGTCGGGATCATGCCCTGAGCCGAAGGCAGACGGTTAACGACTGAGCCACCCAGGTGCCCCCACAGTACGTACTTCTGACACAATGTGATGAGAAGGGCATCTTACCTCTGTGATCTCAGAGAACCCTGAGCCTCAGGTCTAATCATGAGAAAAGCAGCAGACACATCTCATTCACAAGACATTCTACAAAATACATGGGCAGCACACTTCAAATCTGTCAAGGTCATCAAAAACAAGGAAATCTCAAAAACTGTCAGAGCCAAGAGACTGAGGAGGCATGGTGCCCATGCATGTAATGTGATGTGGAATACTGTATGAGATCCTGAAACAGATCAGATATTAGGTAAAAGTAGAAATAAAAGGGAATCTGAATAAATCATGGACTTGAGCTAATAATAATGTGCTTATATTAGTTTATCAATTGTGACAAATGTAATATACTAATATAAAGTGTTGTATTAGGGGTGTTACATTAGAAGAAACTGAGTACAGAATATATGGGATCTCTTTGAAGTACCTTCACAAATCTTCTATAAAATAACTATTCTAAAATAAAAAGCATTATTTATAACAAAGTAAAATTGTCTAGGAAGTAAAGTGCCAGAATTTCTCAATTAACTTTATTCAGAGAAGAGAAAAAAAAAAACACCTTTTTTTCACGAGGCAAAAGAAAATATCGCATTGTCCAAGCGATGACGACAACATGGAACAGAGATTCTACTGCTATGATTTAACCAAACAGCAGTTGACTTTTACCAAGTAACATGATGCCACTAGGAGTGGCTCAATGACATTATCAATAACTTAGAAATCATTCTATCATCCTCACCTGAGGTTCATATCCTCAAGGTCACAAGACTGAATTACTTCCTACAGTCATCCCACCTAGAGTCCAAAGAGAATAAAGATTAAAAGGTAGGAAGCACATACCAGATAAGCATACTGTTCATATTCAGGTAAACAGCTGCTTTCCCTAAAGACCTACTGGGTAGACCTATCATCCATCACACTGAACAGATTTTTTTGCAGTGACCTGTGTAACAATGAGCCTCAAAAATCTGTATAAAGAAACTGATACAATTAACCGAAATTAAAATAAAAACTTTAAAAAATCATCTATATAAAGTGTGATCCCAAAATCATGTTTAAAAGCAACTCAACCACCTCTCTGAGTAAACTGTAGGTTCTGTCAGTAAAGGTAGGAGAATTAAACTTTGATTGACAATTAGCACAGTCTACCACTACTTATCCATTTGCATTTACCACAGAGAAAATATTGAGAAAAAATGAATAGCCATGCATGTCATGTTGTAGAGCATTTCTAACGGTCTATATGCTATGATAAAGATTCCATGTACCCCAAAAAGGTTAAATCTAGGTTTCTTGTTAGTCAAAAAATCAAAATTGAATCAGAATACTCAACTATTTGAGGATGAGAGCTGGTACACCCCATGGCTATGCCTGGGTCCCCCAAGACCCAAGTGGGTCTACAGCTGCCAAGGATGTTTTTGGTGGCAGAGACTCACTAGATCTGGAAAAACCTATTTCTACCCTGGGGCCTTTTATACGGGGTTATTTTGTCACTTTGCCAGAACCATTTCCACCAACAATCTATGCATCTTTATTTAAGGGAAGTTGTCCAAGCATCAGACACCCCTGAATCTTGAGTGAAACTGTGCACCAACTGGTCTAATTCTTGGGGGAAAATGAAGAACTAGTACCCATCTATGCTTCTAGTTTTCATGGATTCTTAAAGCCTATTATCCTGCAACTTCTAATATGCTTGGAGGAAAAATATCAGAACTCAAGAAATGTGAGTTTATTTTTTTTAAAGATTTTATTTATTTATTTGACAGAGAGAGAGAGACAGCCAGCGAGAGAGAAAACACAGGCAGGGGTAGTGGGAGAGGAAGCAGGCTCCCAGTGGAGGAACCTGATGTGGGGCTCAATCCCAGGACTCCAGGATGGTGCCCTGAGCCGAAGGCAGACAGACGCTTAACGACTAAGCCACCCAGGCGCCCCAAGAAATGTGAGTTTAAATACCACATCTGCCACTTCCTACCTATGTGATTTCAGGGACATTGATTATCGTGTTTGCTTACAGTTTGCCCATCAATGCAATGAAGTGGGTAAGACTGAATGCCATGTACTTTCTGGGTCAGGGTTTCTGCTCTATAAAATGATGCCAACTATCTTGTAATTGGTTATAAAGTATAACTTTATTCCTGAGATTTCTACTAAGGCCAACAATAACTCATTAGCCTACAATGTGTCGACTAATTATTCTTTATACCTAGAATTAATCAGACACACATAACCTAAATCGCTCCACTTATCTGCAGTTCTAATTCCTGGTGTTTTAATTGTTGTACAGCTTGCCCAATGAACTGATGCCTTGTAATTAAGAAAATTGTTGTTTTGGATTCTCCCTTCCAATTCCATGCATTTGTACATACTACTATATGATGTATCCTTTGCTCTCCTTCAACACTTAGAACCACACTTCACAAGGCAAATTTAAAGTCTTTCAAATTTGTTGTGGCTGAAACAGTTAACTGCTTAACAAATTTCATCTGTTCATCTTCCTGGGCTAGCTAGACTCCATCTTTTGCTCTTCCTGACAGATGTAGCCAGGGGGCTGATTTCTAGATAATGCAATGTGAGTAAAAGGGCTGGTGCCCTTTCTTGGCAGGCTCCTGTGAACTTAATCACAGCCACCGTTGGGTTATTTCTCATTCTGCCAGCTGGATGTGAATGCTTTCAAGACCCTAGAGGGTGTCAGAGCTACAACACGGAGGGAGCCTGGACCCATATGCTGCTCTGACAC
Source organism: Ailuropoda melanoleuca (assembly GCF_002007445.2). Lineage (NCBI taxonomy): Eukaryota > Metazoa > Chordata > Mammalia > Carnivora > Ursidae > Ailuropoda > Ailuropoda melanoleuca. The sequence continues at coordinate 3,080,658 of NC_048235.1, forward strand.
AAAGAGCCAACTGTCTACCAAGAAAAGATGTGAAGGGAGGAGGTTAAGATGGTGGAGGAGTAGGGGACCCCTTTTTCAGCCGGTCCCCTGAGTTGAGCTGGATAGGTACCAGACCAGCAGGAATATCCACAGAATCAGCCTGAGACGCAGGAAGATACATCTGGATCTCTACAAATGAACATCTCCAGCGCTGAGTATCGAGGTACGAAGCGGGGAGCCCTGAAACCGCGCACAGATATCGGAAGCTAAACAGAAGGGGGAGGGAGCCGCCGTGTCAGGGCACCGGGAAGTGGTAGCCACCTACACGGGGGGAGCGGACAGACCGCAGACCCGCACGCTTGAGACAGCAGACTGAGAAGGGAGCTCCAGGAGCGCACGCGGGATGGCTGGCGGTTGGCGGGCCACCTGCACGGGGGAGCAGGCGGACTCGCGGNCGCACGCTTGAGACAGCAGAACGGGAGCTCTGGGAGCTAACGCGGGATGGCTGGCTGTTGGCGGGCCACCTGCACGGGGGAGCAGGCAGACTCGCGGACGGCACCCGTGAGACAACAGACTTAGAAC
>NC_048235.1:3081318-3189453 GCF_002007445.2 Ailuropoda melanoleuca
TGGGGCTCAATCTCACCACCCTAAGATTTTGACCTAAGCAGAATTAAGAGTCAGGAGCTTAACCAAGTGAGCCATCCAGGCACCCCTATTAATCTATTTTTAAGTGAAATTTAAAATTGCATTGCTGTTATTTTCCCTGAAAATTATATCACTCATATACACTCTTTGATGAAGTACCTGTCAAAGTTATTTGTCTATTTTTAATGGGTTATTTTCTTCTTATTGAACTGTGATAATTCATTATAATTTCCCAACATAAATCTATTATTAAATGCATGATTTTCAAATAGTTTTCCCAAGTCTGAGTCTTTTCCCTTCATTCTCTGAACAATGTTTTTGGAAGAATAGGAGTTCTTAATGCTGATGAAATCCAACTTAACAAACTGTGGATTTATGGATCTTGCTTCTGGTGTTGTATCTCATACTTGCTAAGTAAAGTTCACAAATGTATTCTCCTATGTTTTCTTCTAGAATTTTTATAGTACTAAGTTTTGCATTGAGATTTATGATCCACTTGAGCTAACNAATTTTTATAGTACTAAGTTTTGCATTGAGATTTATGATCCACTTGAGCTAACATTTTTTTTTAAGATTTTATTTATTTATGTGACAGAGAGACAGCCAGCAAGAGAGGGAACACAGCAGGGGAGCGAGAAAGAAGCAGGCTCCCAGCGAAGGAGCCGGATGTGGGACTCCATCCTGGAACACTGGGATCACGCCCTGACCCAAAGGCAGATGCTTAATGACTGCGCTACCCAGGCNTCCTTTGATCATTGTTAGCATGGTATATTTTCTCCACACCTTTAATTTCAAGTATCTATGCCTTCATACTTAAAGTGGGTTTGTTGTAGATAATATAGATAGTTGAGTCTCAGTTTATTTATTCTAACAGTCTCTATTTTAGTTAATATATTTAGACTCTTCACAATTAAAGTGATTATTGATATAACTGGATTTATATCTACCATATTTGTAACTGTTTTCCATTCACCCTTATTTGTTGTTTTAAGTGTGGGACATTTCTACGGACTGATTTTAAGGCTCACTGATTTTTCCTGAGATGTGTAAAACCTGCTGATAAGTCTATCACAGGCATTATTTATGTTTGTTACAGTGTTTTTGAATTCTAACATTTTCTGTAGATTCTTAGTCTCCATCGCTCTCCTTACACTAGTCATGTGTTCTTCCATGTTGTCTACTTTTTCTATTATAGCTCTTAGCATATTAATCGTAGTTATTTTAAATCCAAAGTAAGATAATTCCAAAATCACTGTCATCTCTGAATTTGGTTCTCACAACGCCTGTTGTGTCTTATCACACTACACTTCTTTTGCCTTTCAGAGTCCCTCATAATTCTTTGTTTGAAGCTATACATAATTTATTCATAAACTGAGGTAAGTAGGCATTTCGTGTGTGGTTTTGTTTCTCTAACCAGGAGTTAGGCTGTTTTTACTGTCCGCTATAGCTGTGAGTTTCAGAGACTAACATTTCCAATAGTGTCATTTTCTTCCCTCCTTTTTTACACATGGATTTTCCTAGTTGTTCCTTCTTAATACCTTAACTGAGCTTTGCAGTTCTTTTAGTTATATTTTCTTGTTATCACACAAGAGCCCTGTTAATGTAGTGGTAATATATTGAGGATGAAGGTGGAAAAGTATTTCATAATCCTATGAGAAAGGTTCAGTATTTTCATGAAGTACGCCCTTGAATTGTGATCTTTGCAAGTGCTCTTGGGTTCTCCCCATTCCCTCCAGCACCTCCAGTCTCCCCTCAGAGAGACAGGCAGCACAGATGGGGCTGCAGTGGGTAAGTCCCTGCCTCCATGTCAAAGGCTAGAGGCCTAGTTGGATATTTCCCTTCCCCAGTCAGTCAGACTCTGGGAAAAATAACTCAAAACAGTATTTCCTAACAGTTAGTTTTCTCCTCCCCCTTGCATGAGCATGAGCATGAAGGGAGGTTTCTCCAGTCTTGACCCTGAGTACGTGGTGAGGCTCCTGGAGGCAAAATTCAAGAAAATATGGGTCCCCAGTAAGGGCAGGCCCCAGGAGTTGTTCTCTCTCAAGAAGTTCTCAGCACTTACTTAACTACCCTGTAAGTGTCCCCTACTGGTTGCTGCGTCTGGCAGTGGCTTCTGCTGCACCAAGTTTTGATTCTCTGTGCTCACCTGTCCCCTTAGTCAAATTAAGGAGGTAGTTTGCCCTGTGACCCCAATTCTCTGATGGATCTAAGAAGAGCTGCTGATTTTCAGTATGTTTGGCTTTTTTCTCATTGTGAGGAGTGACAACTTTCATATTCTACGTGTTGAACCAGAAACTGCAAATCTATTAATATACTTTTTTTAAAAGAGAGAAAGAGCATTCATGTGCACATGAGTGAGGAGGGAAGAGGCAGAGGGAGAGGGAGAAAGAGAATCTCCAGTAGGTTCAATGCTCAGCATGCAGCTGCACATGGGGCTCAATCTCACCACCCTAAGATTTTGACCTAAGCAGAATTAAGAGTCAGGAGCTTAACCAAGTGAGCCATCCAGGCACCCCTATTAATCTATTTTTAAGTGAAATTTAAAATTGCATTGCTGTTATTTTCCCTGAAAATTATATCACTCATATACACTCTTTGATGAAGTACCTGTCAAAGTTATTTGTCTATTTTTAATGGGTTATTTTCTTCTTATTGAACTGTGATAATTCATTATAATTTCCCAACATAAATCTATTGTTAAATGCATAATTTTCAAATAGTTTTCCCAAGTCTGAGTCTTTTCCCTTCATTCTCTGAACAATGTTTTTGGAAGAATAGGAGTTCTTAATGCTGATGAAATCCAACTTAACAAACTGTGGATTTATGGATCTTGCTTCTGGTGTTGTATCTCATACTTGCTAAGTAAAGTTCACAAATGTATTCTCCTATGTTTTCTTCTAGAATTTTTATAGTACTAAGTTTTGCATTGAGATTTATGATCCACTTGAGCTAACATTTTTTTTTAAGATTTTATTTATTTATGTGACAGAGAGACAGCCAGCAAGAGAGGGAACACAGCAGGGGAGCGAGAAAGAAGCAGGCTCCCAGCGAAGGAGCCGGATGTGGGACTCCATCCTGGAACACTGGGATCACGCCCTGACCCAAAGGCAGATGCTTAATGACTGCGCTACCCAGGCGCCCCTGAGCTAACATTTTTTATATGGTATGAAGGATCAGAGTTCATATTTTTGCATGTGGATGGATACCCAGCATCATTTGTGGAAAAGACCCTCTTTTCTCCATGAAGTTGCCTTTGTATTTTTTTTCAAAAATCAGCTGTCCCTTTATGTTTAGGTTTATTTGTGGACTTTTTCTTCTGCTTCATTGATCTCTTTTGATTATCTATTCATGAACACCACACTGGCTTGATTAATTATCCTTATAATAATTTTTAAAAATTGGTAATGTTCATCCTCCCTGTCTTTTTAAACTATAGGCTAGTTTAGGTCCTCTGAATTTCCATATAAATTTTAGAATCATTTTGTTAATTTTCACAAAAACCTGACAGAATACTTCTTGGGATTGCATTGAATTTATAACTCAAATTGGGAAAAATTGATTTCTTAACTAGATTTAGTCTTCTGACACATGAACACTGTATATCTTTCCACTTATTTAGGTTTTCTTTGATTTCTTTAAGCAATGTTTTGTTGTTTTCATTTTAAAAGTCCTTGGAATATTTTAATTCCTAATACTTTATCTCAAAGTATTTTATGTTTTTGATGCTATAATAAATGATATTGCTTTTAAATCTCCATCTCTGATTTTAATTGCTAGCCCTTGGAGCTTGTAATTATATTTTATGAAAATTCAGTTGATGTGTTCTGCCTTTACACTTCAATCTTGCTGAGATCAGGCACCTGTTTTCTTTCTCTGACCTCCTCTGTTTAATGTGCCAATCAGTTGTGTGAATGAATGCGCGAATGATTTATTTGATCTTTCACTGCACAAGGATTTTTAGACATTCTGAAATCTGGGACAATTAGCAGCTTTATTCTGTATACTCCTCGTTAAGTGTGATAGAGAAGTATCACTACCTGGTCCATCTGCCTAGATACATCCATGGCCTTGAAATAATAGCCCCATAATTATCATCAAGACAAAGTAAGTTTCCAATACTCTAGTTATTACAAAGTTTGGAGAGGGAAACCTTTGAAAACAATGTAACTTTCATTTCTCAACTTCTATTAAAATATCTCAAGATATTTGATTTAGATATAATTTGATATAGATATAATTGATTCTCAAGAATCAATTATAACTCAAGATGAGCCTGGAATAATAGTACTGTCACAATGTAGTGTCATAAAATAAGGAATTGCTCAAAAAAGGGGGGATGCATGTTGAAATGAAATCAAGGAAACAACTGTAAAGAACTTCAATGGCCAAAACTGGAACAATTTGAGCAACAGGTTAAATTCTAAAAAGTATCAGCTCATAGTACACAGAATAAAACAGTCATGCATCCATACTGACATGAGTATATAATTTCATAATTTCAAAGAATAAATTTTTCAAGATTTAGAATAATAGAAAACACCACTGGCATTGCACAGTAATAATTACTGCAAGCAAGAGCCATTAATGGATGCCAAAATTATTGGGTAAAAGTTTGAAGAGAAAGAATATAATTACAAAATGTAACGATCTCTCCCAAGTTATTTAAATGAGAAAAGGAAAAACATAGTAATCTGAGGAACTCTGAATTACCCCAACTTAAATTTTTTTATTTTTGATCACTGTTCTGGTTATGATCACTGGTTATGGTAAGATGTTTGACATTAGCAAAAGCTAGATAAAGGATATATGCGAACTCTGTATTATTTTTGATAATTTTGTATATGCATAAAATATTTTCAAGATAAAAGATATTTAAAAAGTCAGTCACAGAAATGCATGATGCAAATCAAGCAGTTCATGTTTTTCTCTGACAGACATTGTTCCAATAAAAAAAATAGTTGGTATCTTTTATTTTCGGCCTCAGAAAATTGATTTTTCTTCTGTTAGTTGTTGCTTATATATCTTCTCACTCTGCCAATTAAATGGAATTTTCAACTCACAACTCACACTCTAATCATTGATGTCTTCTTTCTCATCGAGAAAAATCTGTACATTTACCCCAGTATAAATTCAACATAATGAATCCCCTCATCTAATTAATGACAGGGAGTGGATGGAATGCAAGATGGGTGGAGGTGGGCCACAGGGTTAACTCTACATCCTGTTTCTTCCAGTTAGCCATATGCAAACATACGCTTAATTCCGGCTTTCTACAAATTCTCTGGAAAATCATTATGTCTGATTCTTATGTGAACCAAGCTATTCTTCTCTGCAAAGAGTATGGAGAGTAATTTCAACACCACAAAGAATGTCAATGCACCCAGACAATGCCTGAAACAAGCAACAATCTCAGTGGTTTTTATGGGTCCCTTGAGAGCCAAAAGTAATTACAGAAAAGTTCCAAGAAGCCTCCAGGGAAAATCTGAGAACTGAGTAAGCCAATCGTCATTGATATGATGCTTCAGTGCTTGGCAAACTTAAGCAGATTTTTCAGAATTGAAAATGCAGAAATTTTATGTCTTGATGCTGATGTTGTTTGGAAAGAAATAATATACTTTTCAAGGCATTTTAAGCAACACAGCAGATATGGAAGAAAACAGCAGAGGGAAAATTGCAAGTGCTAGAATCCAATCATCAGCATGGAATTTTATGATGGTCTCAGTGCATCAGTGTGAGCGCTTATGATCTGGGCACACTCTGTCTCTGTCTCTCTCCGTCTCTGTCTCTCTCTCTCTCTCTCACACACACACACACACACACAATGAAGTTTAAAACAGTGAAACAGCAAATGCAGGTTCATAACCTTGCTTGCTAGATTCTTGCAATTATCATGAAGGAACACATCTCCAAGTAACAACTGAAGGTTTATACTTTATTTATACTATCAGTTTGGAATATTATGCTCAGTTTCCCATTTTTTCTTGAATATTCAACTCCTTAGTATCAGTTCCCTTCTTCCCATGAGCTTTTTAATCTAGTCAAGTATTTCTAAACTTTTTTTTTTTTTTAACTAACTCTCTCCTGATCTCACATGTGTCTTGGCTACCATCCTTCTGCCTTCCCTCCATGGTGAACATTTCCCATGTGGTTCACTTCCCCATTTCCATACTAACACAATTTCCAGCCTTGTCCACCTGGTTCCTACATTTGCTCTCTTTTATCATTATACATTTCCACCATCAAGACAGATCCTGAGGACAACACCCAGTTTTTAATCCATGTGATTTTTTAGCAGTAACCACCACCATTCAACACCTCTCTGTCTGATCCCTTGTTCTCAATCTCATTTGAGGTTCACCCTCTCAGTGATCCAGTAATGTTGCTGGTTATGGTTCTGCCCTGGCCCACCTCCTCACTCCAGACTATACTCTCTCTCCTAACAAACTCATCAGTACCCGTGGCTAGAATTATCACCTGGATGCAAAATCCTCACTAACTTATCATTTATTAACCCACAAATTATGTACTGAGTGCTTGTTATGGGCCAAACATTGCTCCAAGCGTCAGAAAGCAAATTACATGAGGTCCCAGCCCTCACACAGCATCTCCAACTTCTCCTCTAAGCTCCAGACCTACATACCCTGTCTGCCTGCTTTCTCTCTCTATGCAGATATATCAAGGTATCTCACATTTTACCTATAAACCTTTCAAAATTTATACCACCCACCCATCTCTGCCACAAATACGTTACAGAAAACACCATAATTCTTTTCTTATAGTGTTCAACAGTCTCCGAATTCATGTCCCCAAATCTATTTGTACCTCATTCTACAAGGGGCATCTGTATTGCCTTGTCCATCCTCCCTTAACACCATGCTCTCCCTCATGATACCCACCCAAGCCACATTGCATGGTTTCAGCACTTAAAACAGGTCCCACTCTTCTGTTTTACAGCATTTGAATAAGTAGTTTCTTCTCCCTAGTATAAATCTTAACTCAGTCATACTAACTTTAAGACGTTTAACTCTTGGGTTAGGTCAAATCTAGCTATATTCTACACTCATCAATTAATATGTCATCCTTTCATATCAATTAGCACTGTTGTAGTTCTGCATTGTTTTGGATGTTGTGATTAACTGATTAATGTCTATGTCTCCTTATGATACCCCAATTTCATGATAGCAAGAATGATGTGTTTCTTTGACATTATAGCAACATATTTTAATACATAGTAGCATCTGGGAAAATTGTGTTGCTTAAAAAAAGTAAATATGTGAGTAAATAAGGTAACTATCATTTTGAGTTTATAAATTTATCATTATCTAGAATTCATCCTTTTCTTTCAAAATATATCTGAATTTTGCCTTAGACAATACTAAAATATTAGGCATCAAAAATTTTGCTTCTGTGATCCTAAGATCTAAAGAATTGGACTCAATTAGATAGGCCACTTTTTCAGAAATATTTCTGCATGTGATAATAGCTAAAAGCTCTTAAAAAGAGCTACTAAGTGCATTTGTGAGCAGCATATGGCAGAACTGAACTAAGAATGTAGTTCTGGGATCATCACAGACATGAATGCATCATAGATTTTATTCAGCCCCATTCAAACTTCTGAAAACCCTTGGAGGTCAACTTCAGGCAACAAAAAACAGAGCAAACACGGAGAAGGGAAAACAGATGCACTGTATCAGAAGCTGGTATGTCTTATTTCGTCATTCATGGAAAGGGCTGCAATAAAACTTCTAGAGTACAACAAGTGAAAATATTATATATCTTGTAGTTTACAGGAAAAGATGCTATTCTTAACTGTAAATTTACCTAATTTGAATGTTTGTGGGTAGGAAATACATGGTTTTCCTTAATTCCTACTTTAATATCATTTGTCCTTCAAAGTCATTCTAGTTCATTTTACACAGTTTAATCTCAAGACTTTTCAAATACACATAAGCTTAAATGTAGTCTTTATGCAATTTATTTAAAAATCAAAATATTAAATAAGTGAATATAAATGATGAATAAAAGAATTTAAAAGTTTCAATACCTTTACTAAAACTAAGATCTTAATTTGAAACATAAAAGGCCAAATAAATAGAGCTCTTTGGTCAAGTTATGATAGAGAGTAGCTGATACTTTGGTTCATAAACTCTACTGCAGATGTTTAATTACATAATTGTGAAATATCCAGAGGTTTGGTGAAGAGAGTCAATGATGCTCTTATTTCTAGAGTTCAGTGTTGTCAAACGATACCATGATTTTTTACGAAAGTGAATAGATATAACAAAATAGAAACTGGAAAGGAATACTAGAGCAAAGGGATACCTTTGAAAGAGCTTTGTTGTTTTCTATAAAACGAAAGTCAACAAAACCTTGAAAGCATTGAAAGTTTTAAGTACCGACCACAAATTGTTACACTGAACGGTGGTCTTGTTCAGCCAGTATGTATTGTTCTGTGCACTGGAGGCATGGGAGCTGAGGAGAATGTGTTGGTGCACCCACTCTTTCCCTCATCCAGTATGTCTCTTCATAAAAAGCAAAAATCTTGAGGTAGAGATGCCTTCCTTATGTACATCTGGCTCCATAAAAATTCAGATTTTTTCCCAAGAAATACCAAAAGGGAAGAAAAGCAAGACCAACGAAATAGTAAGTTACACTGACACGTGGTAGCTACACTGGCAGTGAGTAGAGAGCATAACACACACCGGTGTGCTGTCTTTACGTTGTGTACCCGAACCTGAAACCAATTAACACTGTATGTCAATCATACCTCAATTTTTAAAAGAGAAATATTTAAAACATTCCATTGTTACTAGACGAATCTAGAGTTAATTTTTCTACTTTCAATTAAATTAGTTCATAATTTTGCTTGAGTACTGCTTATTCACCACTTTGTAATTGTAGACAGCCAAGCAAAGAACTGGGAAATCCATCCTGGTCTTGCTTTGGGATTAGGCTATCTTCTAAAGCCAGTGCAATCTTTACAATTACTTCAAAATTAGTGTGATGGTACTTAGTTAAATACCAACCAATCATCAGTGTCTTTCTAAGATCAACAAATTACTTATTGCACATCATATATTCCACATGAACTAGGCTCTTGTCCAGAGTTAACATATGATATCTCTAAGTGATGACTGTGGTTTCTATTAAATGAAAAGAAGCCATTTCAATCTTGAAATACTCTTTTATATCCTCCCTTTTATACTCTAGTGACTACAGGACATTTTCCATGGAACCACACCCCACAAATTAAGGAATTTTAGGTTTCCTTCTCCCAAGAAATCCTAGAAAGTCCAAGTACTTCTTGCAGAAAGCATTCTATAAAGACTTTCCTGCTAGCAAATGGCATTCATGTATTCGTTATTAGGTACGTTATTTGTATATTTTCCAGGAGATTTGACGATGTTACTGTTCTTTCTCTCCTTTAACCTACTCAAGTAAAGGGAGAGAAAAGACTTTGGCCTGCAGATAACTTCCTTTCCCAACACAGTAGGATGTACTTCTGGCAGATTCGAGTGGCCTCCACCTACTTGATCAGATTTTACAGAAAAAGTATCTTTCTAAGAAGCTTTAGTAAAGAAATCTTGATAGGTTCCGTAATGATGATAGCATCTCAGAAACATCATCCAGAAATTACAACTGAAGTACTAGTCAGATGCTGCATCATCACAGAGTTGACAAACGGAAGATGGTCGTACAGGGAATATATCAGATTACATAATAGTTTGGTCTCTTTTCCATCAGAAAGGCTAGTCCGTGATGGAACAGATAACATACATGTCATATATTCTCTTCCAGAAAGGCAGTTTTTATTATTTGTTTACCCATGGGAGCTGGTTGAATTTGGTGACTTTGCATGTAAAAAAATTCCTTTACTTGAGAAATATAGTAGGATGCATCATTTCATAATTTAAGGTACTTTAATTTGGTAGGTTGTGATTTAAATTATCTGTTTGTGCCTCTAGAATGGTATAATTTTGCCGACTCCCCATTGCTTAAAAATGTGGTAAAAACTTTCTAAAAAAATTTCTTTGACCAGAAAAAGTTCAACAGCAATCTCATTATCTATAACCCACACATGGGGATATTAAGAGAGGTTTAACAACAATAAGGAAAATTGAGATAGAGCAGTGTCCTGCTTGTGATGGGAAAGGTGGGTGAAATAAACATCCCCCCCTTCGGCAGCAGTCGCCACTGGAGGAACCCCACAGCAGGAAGACGTCCCCTGTGCTTGTTGCATCGCTGCTACCATCTAAGAGACACCCAGTGGCACCCATCTTCCAGCCTGCCAATCCTGGCCTGTGTTTTGGATTTCTTAGGACAAAGTGAGTTTTCCTATCTTTGGTTGCTTGCCTGAGACTTCAGGCTGCCTGTGTCCTGACGGAGGGTCTCCCACTTGTCGGATCTGCCCCATAGTTTCCTTCCCACCAGATGTGGCCTGCTAGTGTCCTGCTAGAGTCTCCTGCCCAAGTAGCCAGTTGGCAACCCAACAGTTTCAGCCCACCTGTGCTGCAGTCGATGGCTTCCAGCTTGCCAGTCCTTCCTGCCAGCTCAGACCAATGTGTGTGTACCAGCTTAAGGCAACCCAGTGAGTTTCCTCCATCTGTGGGGCTACAAACACACCTTCCCCATTGAGGTCTGAATCCCAGCACTGGAAGCTGACCCCCTCCAAGCCTGTCCTGTCCTTGGGCATTCTCTCTCAGTCCCAGGGCATTCTTTATGTTCTGCCTGTCTTATCTTACTACCTAATCTCCTATAAATAGTTAATAATTCTTTATATTAAAACTTCCCTGCCCCAATCACTGTGTACTTCTATTCCTGACTACCCTAACCAATGCATTTCCTACAATGAGAAAATCTCTAGTATCTATAACAATAAAACAATGGCTAAGATTCTTATAAAAGCAACTTGAAGAGAAAAGTCCATGAGTCAACTGCTTGCATAATGCATGGCATATTAAGTTCATATTAGAGACCCAGAATGATTTAAGAGCAAAATATTTTTTAACATAGGGTACATAATCACTTTCAAAAGATTTGTCCCCAAAATCCCATAAAAAAGCACTATAAATAACAGGCAGGCTTCACTTCTTGGGGAAATTCACTCAGGCACAGCCTCTCAATCCCCATACCAAGGATATGTGCTGGATCAGATTCCTCCTTGTATACCTAAGCAACGGGCTTCGGCAATTTTCTCTTCTTATCTCTTAATCATCCCCCCATTAATAGATCATTAACATCAGCAAATCAACATGCAGTAATAAGGCCGATCTTAACAAATATGAAACTCTATCGTAAAGAGAGTCAAAAGCTGCCTATTAACAACACCTCTTCCTTCACCCACCACTCCTTGTGTCAGCTCTCCTGGTCTATGTCCGTGATCTCAACTTCCACTTCTCCCCACCCTTCGTCCTCTCTTGAACTTACACTTACTAGGCTTCTGTCCCTTACCTGCTCCTCCCTGGGTCTTTGACAATCTCCACATTACCAAAGCTAATGGACAATTCTCAGACCTGTTCTTGCTAAGCCTCAACGCCCTTCACACAGTAGATTACCCCCTCCTTCTTGAAACGTGTTCTCTTTAGCCTACAGAATGCACTGCTTTGTTCAATACTGTACGTGATTTTCTTCCTTCCCCACTGTCCCCTCCTTCTCAGGCTACTATTGAGGACTCTTTACTCACCCTTACCCATTGGAGTGCTCAAGACTCATTCCTGGGACTTGCTTTTTCTTATTTTACTCACTTACAAGATGAACACATAGTTCTGTGTACGCCAAAGACTTACATATTTATGTGTTTAGTCTTGACATCACCTCTGAACTCCAGGCTCGTGTTATTGTCCTTTGAAACAAGTCCACTTAGAGATCTATGAGCATCCATTCATGCACCTGGAAAAATCACCTCCCTATATCAATATATCGGGGATAATAAACTAAAATATGAAGCATTTATAATCTCTCGGATCATAAGTCTGCTCTGCACACATTTCGCATCTGAAACCACAATGAAATATTCAAAACTTTATGAAACATATGAAAATTTGGCTATCATTTGGATACAATTATGAATCCCATAAAATCTTATTCTGGACAATGTAATAATAATGTTAGTCTCCCCAAATTCCAAGGCCAACTGATGAATATTCCATGGGAAAATGGTAGGTATTAGGAAAGAGCCTGTGGCATGGCTGAGTCCTGCTGCTTGGCAACCTAGAAAGAGTGGAAAATAAACCTTCTACTTACCCACATGTAGAAGAAGCTTACGGACCTCTGAATTTCTGAAAGAGAAGAGAAACAGAGAGAAATCAGAGACATTGAGTCTAAAATTCACTCCACCATCCACCTCCCAATATGCTATCAAGTGAGGTCATCCAAGTGGCAGAAGCTGAGGGACGTCTCAGAAACACTGGAATGTCAAGTTCCAGCATCTCTTCAAAAGATGACAAAATGAATGCTGCAAAGTGTTTAAGCAGCGACCCTAAACATGGTTTTGCAAATGGCCGACATTCTCATTCTCAGCTTTACCGATTACATTTTGGAAAGACTCAAGGGGTTATTCTTTTTTTTTTTTAAAGATTTTTATTTATTTATTCGACAGAGATAGAGACAGCCAACGAGAGAGGGAACACAAGCAGAGGGAGTGGGAAAGGAAGAAGCAGGCTCATAGCGGAGGAGCCTGCTGTGGGGCTCGATCCCATAACTCCGGGATCACACCCTGAGCCGAAGGCAGACGCTTAACCACTGTGCCACCCAGGCGCCTCAAGGGGTTATCTTATGTTTATTGATTCCTTTAACCACGGCTTCATTCAATCTTAACTCTGTTCATCACCTACGGTATCATGCTTACAGCTATGTTAAAGAAAGTGCCTTTTTTTAAGTGGTAAAAGAATGTATTTTACATACATTGTAAAATTCTAATTCCTATCAATATAATCCTTGGGAAATACAAGTGATTTGGACAAAGAAAGCAATAAGATATAGAAATATTAGTGATCAATTTCCTGACTCTAATTTTTTTCCCAACTTGTTAACATCCCGAAAGAAAAAGAGTGAGAAGGTTTTTGGAGGAATATGAAAGGATTCAACATACTTGATATTGAATATAAAGCCAGAATATTTCTTTGCCATGTTAGTGATCTACCTATGAATGATAAAATAGGAGTATTGACTCCACGTTCCTAATCTGAAAAGCATCCAATGTAAAAAACGGGTTGAGCACTGTCAAAACCAGGTACATGTTGGCATGAAGCTCAACTTCCCCATTATGGCTCACATTCCCTACTTGAGCAAATCAGGCAAAATATAAACATGAATACTAGAGCCAACCATGTAAATTCTATGAAGTGATTTAGTCAGACACTAACAAAGATAGAAACAAAACCCTTCGTCCCACCCCACCACAAGGGTGAACAGCAAACAATGAAGTTAGTTAAACTCTCATGGAAAAACTATTAAGAGAGGAAAACATAAGACATACTCTTCTTCACTTCAAATTGCCAAACCTTATTTACACCTCTGTGGATTTATAACATTGGTTCTCCTTACTATATTACTTCAATTACCCACTAAGGCTTCCTTTCAAAGCTGCCTTAATTTGCTTTATGAAAACTGTGTCAAATTACTGAATATTTGTGCCACACTGAACAACCCAAATCACCCTTAAATCTAAAGATTCATTTCCCCTGCCACTACCTTTCTGGCTGTGTCCTGCATAACTGAATGAGCTAGCAAAATCTACTCGGAATATCATCGGGGCCCCACATGGCTTTGTTCCTTGCACACCTTTCAGGTTTGAATATACGCACTTCATTTCTCCGATCTAGTGAACTCTGCTGAGATCCCAAGAGATTCAGGGCACTCTATTTTTAAGGGGAAAAATCGAAATAAATGAAGGATGCCGTCTCTCTTTTTATTGCTAACTAATTAGTATAGAACCAAAGAGGTACCCTATTGTTGCATTATTAGAAGAGACATGCCCAAATAAAAACAAAGTCTGCTTAAATTATTCAGCTCTTCCAGGACCTCTGAATTCATTTTAACTGCTAAAAGCACACTTATCTATGATGACTGATTCAAACTGTTCTTTCTCATACATAAAATAATTTTAATGCATTTCCCTTTTTTCTTTTTTTTTTTCCAGATTTTTTTCCCCCACTTAACTACATGACAGGCCATTTTGAGCCAGTTATTGAAGTCTAATGGATTGATTGATTCTGTTTCATCTTATTCTTTCTAGAGGCAAACAAGGAGAATCAATCAAACCTCTAATCCTGAATTCCATATTTGCATGCAGAACTCTGGGGAGTATGACCCACTTTCAATAGGAAGAGAAATAACTCTATTTGCACAATAGCCACATAAGAAGTAATACTGTCCACCTTTCCAAGGCTTCTGGGATGAATTTAAAAATCCATTTTGAATTCCAATGATTAGCTAATAAAAATCAAGGTTCATGAATATCAATTGAGCCATCAGTATCATAACTTAAGTCAGACCAGGATTTACCTGGCCGAGAACTATAATCTTACCAAAAAAAACAAAAACAAAAAACTCAGGAAAATCTCTCTGCTGGATTGTTACTTGCAAAATAAATAAGTCAACAGGGCTTGTGCTACCTCCTTCTCTTCTTACTGATTCCTCATTAATCTTCAATGTCATGGAAACAAACAAACAAACCTGAATCTGTGACTGGAAAAGAGGGATTTAAACCTGTTTGAACTCAGATGATCAACCTCTGATCCCAGACACTCAACTTCTGAAACACATGTTAATAAACACCTCACAAAAATTTTTAAAGTATCAATGAGGTGCTTGTGAAATCACATATAGAGTATAAATATGCATATATATATATATCACTTACAAGTCAGAAGATTTTTGGAAGAAAGAGTTCATATTTGGTTCACTGTGGGTCTGCATGACAAGTTACAACAAAGTGACCCCCACAGTTTTTTTTTCAGCACCTGATCTTTCATCAGATATGTCCCTTATTGGCCCTCCGAACTTGAAGAGGCAGAGTAAGATAACGATTAAAGGCATGGGCTCTGGAGTCACACAGGGCATCCTCATTTTACACCTGAGGTTATGATCACAAGTCATAGCAGGAATTAAATTAACTAATTCATGTGTAACACACAGAAAAGTGCCCAGCACACAATCAGCACTCCATAAATGTTAGGTCTTATTATCTTTATTTGCAAAATTTTAGTCCAGGGTCCTATCATTTCTCACTGCTGTGGATCACTGTCATAGTCTCCAATCTGGAGTCATTACCCCTTGCCACAGCTTGCGAAATTAACAAAATCTTGAATCTGTATATGTTTTGTGAGATTCTCTCTGTATTGCAAAAACTGGTAATTACATTACACTCTTGTTCAGAGTTACGCTCTACTTACATAAATGCACATTTTGAATATATAGCTCTTTTAGAAGTGATAACACTGCTTTCTCCTTTCTCACCCGAACTCTTCAGAGTTGAACAAGAATCTGACACTTAGCTGAACTAACAATGTTTTAAGTTGACTTCCTAATACTAATGTCAAATAGCATTACTACAAATGCAGTAAAGAAGGGAAATCTAATCAATACATCTAACAGAGAAAAATCTAGATTTCCATTTTACTTTAATCTGACTTTGGCATTTTGGCTAATGTTTTCCATTTCTTTTGCTCTAACTTATATCAAGGTTAAAGTAAATTTCCATTGCACTTAGTTCCGCGAGTAGAACTTTGAAGACACTGCTACTGTATCTGTCCAGTCTTGTAATTGAGTAACTTTGGAATTGGTGCATATTAAATA
Organism: Ailuropoda melanoleuca; assembly: GCF_002007445.2. NCBI lineage: Eukaryota > Metazoa > Chordata > Mammalia > Carnivora > Ursidae > Ailuropoda > Ailuropoda melanoleuca. Next base: position 3,097,135 of record NC_048235.1, read on the forward strand.
GAATCTCAGGAATACAGAGTGAGAAGAGAACTCAGAAACCACCAACTCCAACTCCCTCATCTTACACAGGAGGGAATCAAGTCCCAGAATGATGACCTCAAAAAGCTATTTAGAGCCGTATCTGCTTCAAGGACACAGCTGCTGATTACTCGTCGATGCCAAGTTCCCTTTCTGCTTCGTTTTCCACGTTTACTTGTAGAAGACATCTGTCAGGAACTCTAGCTGAGCCATTCATCCCCAAAAGACTGATAATGGTCACTGGATATAATACACTACTAGTGAAACAGAACAGAAGCTCCTCTCAATATGTTTGTCCTTTTATTCATATTTTCTGAGCACGACATCTATTCACTTGTTGTGTGGTTATACACCAAATGTTTAAAAATCTGTACTAAAAAAGATATATGCATACATAATGACACGTTTTCTTTTAAAATTGAGAAACACATGAGATTCGTAGAATGCTAAAACCAGAAATGATGTTACAGATCACCAGCTCAAATTTACTCTTGATCTCAGTGGGCTCCTTTATAAAACAAAGGTGATGTGCTTTCTTACAGATCTTAAGTAGGAGCTACAAGTAGGAGCATGGAAAGTGCTGGAAAGAAAGAAAAGCAAAAAACAAAACGGAGGCAATACTCAACTGGCTAAAAGGCACTCTCAAATATCTGCAGAACTCCATATGAAAGGTTTCTTTAAATGCATTACACAGGAAGCAATCTTAATCCCCAAGCCTTCAGGTAGCCATGAGATACAGTTCACGTTTTCAGTCCTACTGCAGTCTTGCCAATGCCATTTTGAAAAAGAAAAATAACATTAAATAGTATAAATACTAAGATTTTTCTGGCAATCGCTGAAATTTAAAAAAAAATTAAAGGGGAAAAATCCTATTTCTCTTACTTCTTTTCTTGCTACGTACTGTGTCATCCCCAAGAAACTATAGTAACATTCATTCATTCATTAGTAGTTCATTTTTATTTAGAATAAATAGTCTTGGGTGTATCGGAGCCACAATGAGACAATTATGAATCCTTGTTTCAAAAAGTTAGACATTTGTCAAAAATTAATCTTAGTACAGATCTGGATTTTAAATAAAGCTTGTGTTAGTTACTCAAGGAAAAAATAAAAAATAGGTTCTAAATTGATTCTTATTTAAAGATTGACTAAAGACGGAGGCATGCACTTTTCCAGATGGTAAAATGCCAAATATCACTCTGCATTCTTCCTCACTCTCGTCTCAATTTGGTTTATATCCAAAATGCTTTGGAGAAGTAACAGTGACTCCTCAAACAGCATAAATCCAGACACATGAGGTTTCTCTGGGGTTTTCTAATGGAGCTGTGCTTGGTTCCCAGTTGTCTGAAACTGGGTTTTCAAACATTTACTAAAATTGACTCTGGAATCAGATGTGTTCTTTCTCCCAAGAGTAAAGCCTCCCCTGCCTTGAATACTGAAATAAAGAGCTTTCCCTCCCATTACAAACTTCTTGATATTATGACACTAGACTGCAACCCGGCTATTTTAGCGGACTTAAAATGTCTGCTGAGAGAGAACTGGCAGCAATGCAGTGAATATATATCATTCTCTCTTTATGGTTAAAAAAAAATCAGTAATAGAATGTAATGTTCGTAGCAAAACTACTATCTCAAGCAAAGGAAAATTGATCTTTCCACTGAGATTTCTTGCATTGACTTACATTCCAGGTTGAGTCTTCTGATATCATGTCTTTGATATTTTATCTTATACTTAGGAACATGGCATAGGTTTGAAGATGAGATGCTGGGGGCCCGAGAGGAAACCCATGGAGGATGGGTGGAGTGGGATAAAAAGTTCCAAGTGTGTCTTAGCTTCTTCAGAAAGAAGCACAGAACACCAAGTCAACGAGTGCCTTGCAGCCAATGCAAGACGGTGCCTTAAAATGGTGGCCTTCCCAAGACGCACTGACGCCTCATTTGGAGCACACATATATTTCAGCCCTAACACCAAGAAGGTGGTTTTCTAAATTGTCCTGGCACTGACAATGCCTACCATTAAAACTGAGCTTCAAAACTGTGGCTAGTCTTCAGACTCAGTTGCTTTTGGAAATACAGCTCTATAATTGTATTCAAAAACACCTGTTTAGAAGAGAGATGTGAAATTGGGGACTGTTTTCCCTTGAGTGCTAAGTGAAGTTTTATGATTTAAATACTATTCTCCTACCTCGGGGTCAACATGCCAGTGCTCCTTCACTATCCACCAAAATGTGTGCGTGATTCAGAATAGAAGGGAAGTAGGCTAGGCACAAACAGTAACACACATTTCAAGACCACACCAGGAGTATCTTCTCTCTAAACACAGAAGGAAGTAACCTTTGAGGTTAACTCATGAAAGAGAAGCCATGCTCAGCGAAATCAAGATGAAAACACTCCACCTCCCCCCTTCGATGCTCTGTGCTCCTTACTGCAGACCCCCACGTTCCATACTCCACTGAAATCTCGGTGATCACTTGCCTTTGCACATCTGCTGGGCTCTGAAGGGGCAAAACAGCTTCATGGCTGCATTCCCCATGTGTGTAAATACAATGTGATGGCAGAAGTCTCAAATATAACAGCACATGAGAGAACTTAGAACAGCAGATTCTCAGAGGGAATCAGCGAAGCCTCGCATTGGGAATGAGGACACGTCTCCCAGAAGAGACATGCCGAAGGACTGATGTGCACCAGACCTAAGGAATTTCAAGCAATAGTACAGCCTGTCCTCGATACCAGGGACCACTCACAACCTTATTACTGTGAAGAAAAGAAAATCAGTCCTAGAATGACCTCAAATAACTGAAGGGACAATACACAGGGGGGAAACAGTTCAGAGATCAGATACCCAAATAACATATGATTTAAAACAGAAGAGAAGTGACCCTAAAATACGAAGCCAAAAGCCAAACGCTACCTACAAATAACACCAAATCATATGGTTTCAGATGTCTCTGTAACAATAATAAAAATGAGAAACAGTCCTTTGATTGATGGAGGAAAAGGGGAAAGCAGCTCCAATTCCCTGTGTGTGTGTAAAAGTTGGTGTTGCTTTAAGACAAGTGAACGTACTGTTAGATAGGCAAGCACTCAGACAACTCACTCATGCAATTTTCATGTACAAATAGGACTTAGGAGACCTTTCAGTCCATCAAAAATAAAACTAGGAAATCAAAATGTTAAAGTTGTTTATAAAATGACCAGTGGTAATACTGAAATCAGGAAAGCATAAAAAGTCTGAAACATTGTTTTTAAATGTCATTTGAATACTTAGCTTGTGTTTCCCAGAAAGATGACAACTAAGTGGGAGCAGCTGGATGCCTCCCGCCCTTCTCTGCTGTGGCCACGGAGCTCACACTGGCAGAGCACAGGCCCCATCAGGCTCAGCAGGATTCAGACCAAAGCCATGAACAGGAGGGGCCCTTGGTTTCCAGGACATGGAACCACAGATGAGTTGCCAATGATAGTTCGAGGTTTTTAAAATATTCTCCAGGAAACTGAGAAGTCACCCAGATTTTTAAAAATCATATAAAAATTTCAACAATAAATCAAAATTGTATGTTTTTCACATATACATAATACGTGCATGCATACATACACACAGACATACACACAGGAATTTAAATCTTATGAAGAGTGAACATTATTTTTCACAGCACATGGAGCTCTAACAGAACAACGTACAGGGCAGCAAAGAACGTATCTAATTCTCAAGAATCATCATACAGACTGTGTTCTCTCACTGTTCAAATCAGGAATAAAGCAGAGCTTTGAAAAGTGTATGTCTGGAAAGTAAATTATATACTACCTTCCAACCCCTGGATTAAAAAAGTCATTTTTTTAAAAGCTCATAAAACATTTAAAACTGGAATACATTACAAGTGCACATAAAATGAGGTACCAAAACAGCATTTAAAAGGAAATTTATAACTTTATTTTATTTGTTTATTTATTTATTTACTTACTCACTTATTTTATTTATTTTAGAGAGAGAGAGTGCAAGCTGGCCACCGCAGGGCCAGTTGGGGGAGTGGAGGGACACAAAGAGAGGGAAAGAGATCATCTTAAGCAGGCTCCCTGTTCCCAGGACCCTGAGATCATGACCTGAGCAGAAATCAAGACTCAGATGCTTAACCAACTGAGCCACCCAGGCACCCAATAATTTATAACTTGAAATACATTTGTCAGAAAACCTGAATGGGAAAAAAAAAAAAAAAAAAAGAACAAGTGTGCAAACCATGAACACAAAAACTGGAATAGGAACTAGATAATTCACCCAAAAAGAAGCAACAATGTAATAAAGATGAGGCAAGGAAGCAGTAGGGGATCATTATGATCAAAAGTGATAACATAGTAAGAATAAAAAAGATCCGTAGAAACGGATTTAAAGGAGAAAAAAACATCCGGGAAGATTATTCAAGAGAAAACAGGGACCACAGAAATAAATAAAATGTAAATTTTTTAAATTTAGGAATTACAGAAAATAGACATGGCTCAAAACAATAAATATATATCAATATATTTTGACACATATGAATAGACAAATATCCCTAATGCAATTAAAATGCTATAGATCGTCATTTACACAGACATAAACAAATACAACGTCTTAAGTATTACTGCTTTTGAATTTACAAAGAAAAATTAACCTCCATAAAATTAATTTTTTACAAAAAATGTAACCACTATTTGTACACTTTATCCTATTTCTTTATACTGCAGGTAGGATGATATTCATTTTTTTTAAAGATTGCATTTATTTATTTGTGAGAGAGAGAGAGAGAGCAGGAGCAGGGGGAGTGGCAGGCAGAGGGAGAAGCAGGCTTCTGGCTGAGCAGGGAGCCTGAGGTGGGACTCGATCCCAGGACCCTGGGATCATGACCTGAGCCAAAGGCAGACACTTAACCAACTGAGCCACACAGGTGCCTGGATATTCATTTTTTAAATAAGAAAGATGAAGAATCAAAGCCCCATTTCACATTTGAACTTTAACTTAAATTACTAATATTGTCCTTAGAATATTTCATCTGACAGTGGATGATGACATACATAGATGGTTAAATACATTCAAGAAACACAAGAGTCCTTTATATCAGGAAATCTGCCAGTGGGATTCAAACTGTTAATACATTAATAAATTACATGATTATCCCAATGAAGATCCCAACAATCCTAATGCAGTTCAACATTTTTATGATTAAGCCCTCAAAAACAGGAAGCTTCCTTAACCTGACAGTTTTTATACCAAATTACAATATAACAACTCATATAAACATTTTATCATAACGCTTGTCTTTTGAAGACACGATCAAAGTGTATTCACTATCACCATTATTTTTTTAACATAGAATTGAAGGTCCTGGACAATACGATGCAATATATTGAAAAAAATGAGAAGTATGAAAGGAAAAAGACCAATTCTATTTGCGTATGATATCATCATCTATACTAGAATTTTAACAGAATCAAGAACCTGTATAAATCAATAAAGGAATAAGCAAATCTGATGGATACAGACCATCTTACAAAAATTAATTGTGGTTATTTATACCAGAAAATACACTGCAAGGTAAAACAATATTCAAAAAGGTTTAAAATGTATCTATAAATTGAAAGTAAAAGTAGACAACTTTACTGTTGAAACTAAAATTCTATTCAAAGGAAAAAGAGGATACTTAACTGGAGAGATATAGAATTTTTGTGGATAGAGAAGCTTAATAAAAGATGTCACAATTTCAAAACTCTCTCCATTAATGTATTATTTCAATGTATTCTGGCTCAAAATTTCCACAATAGTTTTTAAGAATTTAAACACAGTTTTCCAAATGTATATAAAGATTTAAAGACTATAGCAATTTTGGTAAAGAAGAGCAATGAGAATAAACTTGTCCTACCAGATAGCAAGCTCCACTACAAGGTATAATAATAAGAAATATTGCATTACTAACCCAGGCAAAAACAGGTGGTTAAATGGAATAGAACAGACAGTTCAATTTCATATCCATGTGCACACGAAAACTTTGCATGCAATTTTTGTACATATAAAATATAAACAGCTCAATTAATGGTATTGGGATAAAAACTCTAAGTGGAAAATAAGACTGCATACCTATCTTACACAATATGCAACAGAAGATCTTCATAAATTAAATATCCTTTTATAAAAGCTAAAATATAAATACAGTAGCAAAAATACCAAACAATATCTTTGTCTCCTTTGACTGATGAAGAAATTCTTTAAGATCACAAATATATAGTTTATAATGCAAAACACTGAGTACATAGGGGCGCCTGGGTGGCACAGTGGTTAAGCGTCTGCCTTCGGCTCAGGGCATGATCCCGGCATTAGGGGATCGAGCCCCACGTCAGGCTCCTCTGCTATTAGCCTGCTTCTTCCTCTCCCACTCCCCCTGCTTGTGTTCCCTCTCTCGCTGGCTGTCTCTATCTCTGTCGAATAAATAAATAAAATCTTTAAAAAAAAAAACACTGAGTACATAAAATTATCAGTACAACGAAGGGCTAAGAGTTGTTTGAACATTTAAGACAAAAGGCTGGCTATAGCAGAAAAGCATATACACTAAAATACTAAAAAAAAAAACCCTACATTTTCTGAAAATGATGTGAAAATATAAAAATGAGCAGAGAACACAATAGGCTTTTCATATTCAGGAACATTATGACTGATTTCATAAAGTGATGGCTACTCTATTACCCAGACAATTGAAAATTAAACAATATTTTTCTGTACAGATTGTAAAAATTTACAAAGTTAAGTAATACCAGATGTTGGCAAGTATAGAAAAACAAGCTTTGTGTATTGGGAATAAGAATGGAGCCTACTGCAGCCTCTCTGGACGGCACTATAGTGGATCTTAAGGAATATACATCCAAAGGTTCACAGTGGCTCAGTAATTCCATGCACAGACATAATACCTGAGCTACCCTCATGCACACATCCACAAAGAGAGCTGGATATGAAAATCGACTGCACTACTGTTCATGGCATTGGGGATCTGCAAGCATTACACGTTCATCACTAGGAAAGTTCATCAATAAAGCACATAGTTCATTATATGCCGAGAACTGTTCAATTCCATAGATATAGTAAATTATTTATTAGTACTATGGAATATTTTTCAGTTATTAGAAACAGTGAACTGAAAGCTTAGAGATTTGTATAAAGAGATCTTGAGTAAATAGTGTTGAGTTAAAAAAAATGCATGTGTGTACATTATTCATAAAAAGTTTGAAGATATGCATATCTTCACAGAACACCACAGAGCAAAACTACATATAACTTGAAGTTATACACATAATTGAGTAAATGCACAAGGTCCCCTACAGTGAGTTTCAATGGGATATGGAAAGGGGAGTGGTGATTACAGATGAAAAGAGAAAAAAAAGGCAAAAACAAAAGGGAGGTAGCACTTCTGAAATAAGGGTGCGAGGAACTCAGTGGATCGTGTTCTCAGTGAAAGAATCACAGCTTGTGAAAGAAACAAAAAACAAAAAAACAACCATTTAAAGACTGGCTACTTCTATAAGGGCACACAGCAACCAAGCCAGTGGAACAACATTATTGAAGAAAATCTATTGTATCTCACCAAGAACATGTGAGCCATGACCCAGTCCCTCTCATTATCCCCCAGCCAGTATGACAGAAGCTCTAGCTCAGCAGAGAAGAGAAGACTCCCACTCAACTCAGTTCCCACTCCAGAGCCCATGGAAGGGCAGGCCACCAGCACTACTCACCTTCCCCATAGCTAAAAGCAAGCAAGGCCATAAGACCTGGGGCTCTTATCCTGCACCCAGTGTCCATCTGTAGAATGGAGGCTCTACTCAAACACAGTGGTCTGAGAATACTGGCACCCAACTGTCCTACCCCAGTTCACAAAGAGGGGAAAAATTCCATGGTGAAGAATGAGAGATGAGAAAACAAGGGACTACCATTCCCATTTCAGCACCCAACTAATAGAACAAGGCATCATTCCAAGAGAAGAGAGCTACTGTCCCTGCTGCCACCCTTTGAGCACTGGTGACCAGGCAGTGCTGCCTAGGGGAAAAGGAAGTCCATGGAGGGAAATGAGGGGAGGAAAAGATTGATGTTGTGTAAGGGTACAAACTTGCGTGAGACAGAGATATTTAATGCACAATATAATGAATATAAACAACAATAGTGCACTATTATATAATGGGATAGAGGTGCTAAGTATCACTACAATGGCAATCATATTACAATATGTAAATGTATCAAATTAACATGTTTCACATCTTAGATTTATACAGTTTTATATGTCAAATATATTCAATTAAATAAAGTTCATCAGAGCAATAAAAAAGTCCATAAGAGCTCCACAGGCCCTACCTACTGGACTGACTTTATACAGAACAGAGCTAGGGAAGTTCAGTCCCAAGGGCACTGTCCAAATTGACAGACATCTTGATGGTAATTCAATAGAAGCTGCTATCCCTCTACTAGCAACAAGTGAGAGTCAACCACTAAAAGTTTAACAGGGAAAACCAGAGAGGAGATGGCTAGGAAGAGCCCTCTGGTGTCAGCAGCATCAATGACCGGCATCAAAGCTACCTCTCCAAAGTGGTTGGCTTTAACTGGATAACACTGCAAAAAAATATGCCCAGGCTATTGTTTAAGACAATAGACCCATCAAAGAAAAGCAGCTAAAACCACAGTAACCCCTAGGTGGTGGGGCACATACCCAGACTGCATCCTCCGAAGAGTGACACAAGAGTAAACAACAAAAACCAGCCCTGGTCCAATGTCCAGAGTTGCTACGATATATTAATGTCCAGTCTTAACTGTCTCTTTCCTGATCTCCTCATTCACCTTCTGGCTGGTCCACTGTCACACTCAACCATCAGCTTCCAATAAGTGAAAGCTGACAGCTGGTTCAACACATAACAGTGGGTTTAATATCCAAAAGTCAAGTCATGCAATACACCATATCAACATAATGTTAGGACAAAATAATACGAAAACATGAGTTTGTAGAAAATTCTTAAAAACCTACTAAAATGATTGGTACTAATAAACAAATTCAATGAGATACAGAACCAAGATCAATAACGAAAATTATACAAAAATTAATTCAATTTCTATATTTCAACAATGAATAATTCAAAATAAAATTATAGAAAAATTCAAAATACAATTGCATCAAAATGGTAAAATAATTAGGCATAAATTTAACAAATGGAGTATGAAATTTGTACCTGAAAATTATAAAATATTGTTGATAGAAACTAAAGAATTAAATAAAAAGAAATTTCATGTTCATTAGTTGGAATTCTTGATTTTTGTTAAGAGAACAGTGGTCTCCAGAATGATCCACCTATTCATTTTCAACAAGGATGCCAATCAAGATAATTCAATGAGTAAAGAACAGTTATTCTGACAAAAAGTGCAGAGACAACAGGATAGTCACATTCAAAAGTATGAAAATAAAACCCCTCTTCAAACCATATTCAAATACTAACTCAAAATGGATTAGAGACATAAACGTATGAACTAAAATGATAAAACACAACAAAATATAGAAGTAAATATCCTATTCTAAGGTAGAGAAAGGTTTTTAGATATTACATCAAAAGTATAAGCAACGAAAGAAAAAAATTAAAAATTTGGACTTAATCTAAAAAAAAATTGTGCTACGAACAATACCATGAGCAAAGTGAAAAGACAAGGTGCAGTGGAAGGAAATATTTTCAAATCCTATATCTAATAAGGAACTTATATCTGGTATCCATAAAGAACTCCTAGAACTCAATAATAAAATGCTAAATAGCTCAAGTAATAGATCAAAGGAGCTAGGGAGATATTTCTTTGAAGAGGAATATAAATGATCAATAAGCACACAAAAATTTGCTGTAGGAAAATAACAAATCAAAACCACAATGAGAAGTCACTTCATACATGCTGAATGGCTATAATAAAAAATGCAGATATTGATAAAGAAGAAACTCTTTAAGTAGTAGCAGCAGGGTTTCCTATCGTGCAAGTAAGGAGCATGGAAGTCTCCACTCCATCCTAACACCAAGTGAAAAGCTGAACAGGCTGATACATAAGGGAGGGGAGGACATAGGACATAGTACTGCCTCCAGATTGGAGAGACAGATAATCAAATGCAAGGTATCAAGACTGCCTGGAACAGAGACTCACAAACAGCAGGAACCAGTGCCAGGATAGGAAAACCTGAAATGTAATTCAGTGTGAAAATGTGGAGTATGAGGTATATTAATCTCAGACAGAGCAGACTTCAAAGTAAAGAAATATATCAGAAAAAGAAAGGTATCATGTAATGATAAAGGATCAATTCTCAAAGAAGACATACCAACCCTTAACATGTGCGTAACTAACAAGAGTATCAAACCAAGAGAGGCAAAACTAATACAACTGCAAAGAGAAACAGAAGAATCCACTACCATCATTGGACACTTCCACACTCCTCCATCAGAAATGGGCAGATCCAGCAGGCAGAAAATCAGCAAGGACAGAGCTGAACTCAACAACACCATCAATCAACTGGATATAATTGAAATCTATAGACTATTTCATCCAACTACATCAGAAAACACTTGTTTTTCTCAAGTTCACATCAAACATTCAACAAGACAGACCATATACTGGGTCATAAAACATGCCTTAACAAGATGAAAATAATAGAAACCATGCAATATACGCTCACAGACCACAATGGAATTAATTAGAAATCAATAATAGAAAGATAACAAGGAAATTCCAAAATACACGGTGATTAAACAATGCCGTTTTAAATAATAAATGAGTTAAAAAAGACAGATCAAGAGCAATTTTAAAATATTTTAAATAAATGAAAATGAAACACAACTTATCAAATTTGTGGCCTGCAACAAAAACAGGATTTAAAGAGAAATTTGCATCATTGAATGCTTACATTAGAAAATTTAAAAAATTTCAAATCAGGGGCGCCTGGGTGGCACAGCGGTTAAGCATCTGTCTTTGGCTCAGGGCGTGATCCTGGCGTTGTGGGATCGAGCCCCACATCAGGCTCCTCTGCTATGAGCCTGCTTCTTCCTCTCCCACTCCCCCTGCTTGTGTTCCCTCTCTCGCTGGCTGTCTCTGTCTCTGTCGAATAAATTAATAAAATCTTAAAAAAAAAAATTTCAGATCAGTAATCTAAGTTTCAACATTAGGAACTAGAAAAAGAATAGCATATTAAGTCAAAAGTAAGTAAAACAAAAGAAATAATGAAATCAGAGCAAGAATCAATGACCCTGAAAACACAAAATCAATAGAAAACCAAAGAAACTAAAAGCTGGCTGTTCGAAAAGATAAATGAGACTGATAAGCTTCTAGCCAGGCTAACTATTTAAAAAGGAAAGAGGGCACAAATTACTAATAACAGAACTAAAAGAGAGGGCATTACTACAGATGCCATAGAAATTAAAAGGATAATAAAGGGATACTATGAATAACTCAAGCCCACAATTCAATAACCAATAAGAAATGGACCAATTCCTTGAAATACACAATCTCCCAAAAATCACACAGGAGGAAATAGATGATCTGAATAGGCTTATATCTATTAAAGAAATTATATCAATAATAATCTCCCGAAAGAGAAAGCATCAGGCCCAGATGGGTTCACTGGTGAATTCTACTAGCCATTTAAGGAAAAGAAAATACCAATCTTCTACAATTTCTTTCAGAGGACAGAAGCAGGGAAATAATTCCAAACTCATTCTATTTGGCCAGCAATAGTGTAATTACTGAAACCAGACAAATGCATTATAAGAAAAGATAACTACAGGCTAATATCTCCCATAAACATAGATGTAAAATTCCTCAACAAATATTAGCAAATTAAATCCAAATAAGGATTAAAATAATTAAATGACATGCCTAAGTGGGATTTATTTCTGGTATGCAACACTGGCTCAACATTCAAAAATTATGTAATCTATCACAAAACAGGCTGAAAAAGGAAAAAATTACATGATCATGCCAACTGCTTTTGACAAAATGTAAAACCATTCATGATAAGAACTTTCAGTAAAATAGGAATACAAGTGACTTTCTTAACTTGTAAAAAATATCTACTAAAAACCTACAGCTAATATTGTACTTTACCATGAGAAACTTGAAACTTTCCCACTAAGATCAGGGACCAGGTGAGGATATCACCTCTCACCATTCCCTTTCAACATTATTCTGGAAGTATTTGTTGATGCAATAAGTCAAGGAAAGAAAAGGTATAAAGTTTGGAAAGGAAGACATAACACTTTTTTTGTTCATAGATGTCATGATCATATAGGTAGAAAATCCGAAAGAATCAACAACAAAAAATCCCGGAACTGGAAAAACGCAAGGTCAATATGCAATATTAACTGATTTTTCTATATACCAACAATAAACAGGTGGAATCTGAAATTAAATACATAGTATCATTTAGATTAGACCTCAAAAATGAAACACTTGGGTATAAGTCTAACAAAATATGTTTAAGGTCTATATAAGGAAAACTATAAAATGCTGGTGTACAAAATCGAAGAACAAAGTAAGTGAAGAGATACTCCATGTTCATTGATAAGAAAAGTCAAGATATCAGTTCTTCCCAACATGGCTGGCAGATTCAATGAAATCTCAGTCAAAATACCAAGTTATTTTATAGATATCCACAAATTGATTCTAAAGTTTATATAAAGAGTAAGAAAACAAAAATAAAACAAAACAAAATCCAAAAACATAAAACAGACAACAAAATATTGAAGGAGGAAAATGAAGTTGGAAGACTGACAGTACTCAACTTTAAGACTTACTGTAAAGCTAGAATCATCAAGACAGTGTGGTATTGGCAAAATACAGACAAAAAAAATCAATGCAACAAAATAGAGAACCCAGATATAGACCCTTATAAATACAGTCCATTGATTTTTGACAAAGAAGCAAAACCAGTACAATGGAACAAAGAATGACTCTTCAATAAATGATGCTGGAAGAGCACGCCTGGGCGGCTCAGTCAGTTAAGCATCTGCCTTCAGCTCAGGTCATGATCCCAGTGTCCTGAGATGGAACTCTGCATTAGGCTCCTTGCTCAGCGGGGAATCTGTTTCTCTTTCTACCCTTCCCTCCTGCTCACGATCGCTCTCTCTCTCTCTGATAAATAAATAAATAATATTTTTAAAAAATGTTAACAAATGATGGTGAAACAATGGGACATCCACATGCAAAGCCACGAATCTAGACACCCAGCTTACAACATACACAAAAATTAATTCATTATAAATCATAGACCTAAATGTAAAATGCAAACTATAAAACTCCTGGAAGAGAACAAAGGAGAAAACCCAGATGACCTTAGGTCTGGTGATGCCTTCTCAGAGATCACCCAAAGACATGACTCTTGGAAGAAATAGTAGATAAGCTGGACTTCACTAAAATTTTAAACTTCTGATCTGCAAAAGATAATGCTAAAAGAAGGAGAAGCCAAGACACAGAGTGGGAGAAGATATTTGTAAAAGACACATCTGATAAAGGACTGTTATCTAAAATATATAAAGAACTTTTAAAACTCAGCAATAAGAAAACAAACAACCTAATTAAAAAATGAGCCAAAAAGAAGATTTACCACTCACCAGAAAAGATACACACATGGCAAATAAGCATATGAGAAGATGGACTATATCACATGTCTATCAGGGAAATGCAAAATAAAATAATTGAGATAACATGGCATACCTATTAGAATAGCCAAAATCTGGAACACTGACAATACCGGATGCCGGAGGGAGAACATGTGGAGCGACAGGAGTTCTCATGCAGGGTTGATTGGGAGGCAAAATGGTGTAGTCCCTTTCAAAGATACTTTGGCAGTTTCTTACAAATGTAAATGTCCCCTTAGCACACACTCCAGCAACTGCACTCCTTGTTATTGACCCAAAGGGGTTGGAAACTTATGTCCACACAAAAGTCTGCACACAGAGATTTATAGCAGCTTCATTTATAACTGTCTAAACCTGAAAATCAAGATAACCTTCAGCAGGTGGATGGATAAACGAACCAGGGCATATCAAGACAACAGAATATAATTTAGCACTAAAAAGAAATACACTATCAAGCCATGAAAAGACATGAAAGAAACTTAAGTGCATATTACTAAGTGAAGGAAGCCAATCTGAAAAGGTCACATACTGTATGATTCCAACTATATAACGTTCTGGAAAAGGCAATACTATGGAGACAGTAAGAACCGTGGTTGCCAGGGGTGGGAAGACAGAACACTGAAGATTTCTGAGCAGTGAAAATAACTTGGTACAATATGATAGTGGCAGATACATGTATTATACATTTGTTCAAACCCATAAAACGTCCAAGCATGAATTCCACAGTAAACTATGGACTTCGGATGATAACGATGTGTGAATGTAGGTTCACCCTTGGTTTAAAAAAAAAAAAAAAAGTACTATTTTAACAAGTGACATTGATACTGGGAAGGCTGTGCATGAATGGGTACCGAAGGTACCTGGCAATCTCTGTACCCTCCTCTTAATTCTTCATAAACCTAAATCTTCTCTAAAAAAAATTAAAGTCTTAAAAAAAATGTGGCAACAACAACAAAATACAGGTGATACCTGTTCACAAACATATAGGAATTGGAATCCTCATTCATTTCCTATTGGAATGTCAGAGGGTGCAGCTCCCTCAAAAAATTACACATCAACTTACCATGTGACCCAACATTTGCACTCCTGGGTATAGACACAAAATAATTAAAAACATGTATACTCACACCTCAACTCATTCAAGGGGAAGAATAAAAACACGACCTGAGAACAATATGCCAAGTTATTCTTCCCAAACTTACCAATCATACACTCCAAATGACCAGCATAAAGGACAGGAAAAAGGGCAGAAGTAGGTAAAACATGTCACTATAACAACTTAGTTTTATCCTCATTTCATCTTCTTTTTAAAGACCAGTTAAAAATAAACTTTGCAGTTTAATTAAAATAAAACGTGTAATATGAAATGATTTCTAATCCTCTATCAGTATTGATTCATTGAAATTATCTCTAATAGCATCTATATAAGTGATAGTAATTATTTCAGCATGTTGGGCGTGCAATAATTTTTAAAGACTATACAATTTATTTTTTATTTATCTATTTTTTAAAAGATTTTATTTATTTGAGAGAGAGCATGAGAGAGAGAGTGAGCAAGCAAGCACTGACGGGGCAGGGGGAGAAGGGTAGAGGGAGAGGGAGAAGCAGACTCCCTGCTGAGCAGGGACCTTGAGGGGCTCAATCCCAGGACCCCAGGATAGCTGCTTTCTTAAGGAAATAATAATGAGGGCAAAGTAAGCTACTAATGAGACCACGTAAGTAGATAAAAAAATGAACCAAGCCTAGGAAAGCTGAAAAAGTAAAATAATGTATTTAAAATACTTTAGAAAATAAAAATATTATAATTTTAAAATTATCACAAGACTTTATTCTTTTTAAAACTGAAAATCTGTAAAATGGTCCAACCTCAAGGGCAGTATCTCTATATTCTAAATTCTAAGAAGCCTATTTTCTCACTAAAGATTTCTTTTTCAAAAATCTGGGGTGTCACACAATTTACATGTTTTTTAATTGATAATGTTTTATTTTCCCTTCTCTAATTTACTATTTAAAAGATGGTGTTCTTAAAACTGATGGTGTCTTTAAATGAAAATGTTATCATATTTAATAAAAAAAGAGAATATACAAAATTAAATATGAGAAAAACAGAAGCAATTATAAAGTTCTGGTTAGCAGGTTAATTTCAAGAAGTTTACTCAGGCTTCATATGGAATGATGATTTGATGAAATGGATACATGGAAAACAGGAGGAAAAAGAGAGACACAGGTGCTCATGGATGGGCTGCCCTTGGTCAAAAACAACTCTAGACACCTCAGGGAGTGCTGGCATTCTCAGTTAAGTGCTGCTTCATCATGGCGATGAGGGAACAGAAGGCAAGCTGAAGACAAAGCAGAAACTGACGCCCCACAACCCCCCCCCCAGGGATGTATGTGACATTCCTGGGACATTCCTGGGGCACTCCTGGCTGCCCTAAAAGAAAAACAGAGGGTTAATTTATAGAGATCACAATCTGCAAGACAGGAGTCTCCCCCAGTTTACAAAAGCCTTAGCAATAGCTTCCAGAAGGGAATGTAGATACAATTAAATGTCCTTATAACCTGCAGCCCATTGACAGATACTTGAAGTAGGAGGCTTCCTCCCGGAAGTTCCCAACTATCTACATGTTAATGCCTTGCTAGAGGGGTAAACAACCTTAACTTGACAATGGCAAGGCCTTGGGTGTCCTGTGAGTCTTCTTTAACATGTGAAAGTACTTTCTCAACCTCCCATTCCTTACCTCCCCCAACCCAATAGTATCTGATCAGCCACCCCTCAGGACCCAGGGCAGCAGCTCTCTCTGCCCAGAGGTCCTGTCCCTGTGCTTTAATAAAATCTTCAATCTTTTTGCACCAAAGATGTCTCAAGAATTCTTTCTTGGCCGTGGGCTCTGGACCTCTCCCCACTGAACCTCACCGACATTGCAAAACCACATCAATGGCACCGAGCTGTTCTTTGCATACCTTTTTCTCTCTGAATCTAATAATGACAGCTTAAATTTGAGCATTTAAAAAAATAAATTCGGCACAATGTAACAGCATTAAAAATAGCACCGCCTTAAAAGGGACACTATGGCTTCAATTTTACGTGTTATTGAAGACAAACTGTCATATCAGAATTCTTTATAATAGTCATATCTCCCAGTGAGAGAACTCTCCCAAATGTTTGTCCTAGTGGTGCTAATATATTTCCGATATATATTCTAGCCTATGTATACATTTTACAAGGGAAAATCCTATTGGATCAATGAGTGTCTGATTTAGAGGAATACGAGAGTAAAACTTAACTCATAAATGAAGACCTTCTGCAAAGTTATCAATAAAGTAAATGAATTATTTCACATGATTATCTAAAACCAATCTCTATTTGCTAAACAACCCTAGGAACTTAATCTGAATGGCACCATTGAGATTCCATGAAACTGAGGAACATCGGTTTAAAGCAGGGAGGTATGGGCCATGTACTCATCCACTGGCTTAATACAAAGAAAGAACTTCCCATTCTTAGAGCTACTGGGATAATCAGCAGCCTTGCAGACCTCACTGCTTCACCTGGGCATGAATTTTGACATAACCCAGCCATGCCAGTGGGAATGAATAGCTATGTTTTAACTCAGTACCATCATCTTATATATAGAAATCACCACTCCAGAGCATCTAGGAGGCAGACTTGAAGAATGAAAGACAAAACAGAAAATGTTTACTAACCTTTGGGTTCAAATGTAGCATATATTTATAAGTAAAGGCACATGGGTGTCCACACACATACACACATAAAAACATCCTACATAAAGTGGTAAAGGGAACGCTGAAATTCAGAGAGGAGAGAGAGGGAGTTCTCTGAGTATCCCTGCTATAGAAATATTAAACAGACTAAAGATCGTGACCTTTGCCTGGGGAGACGTTACACACATTCCATATAAGAGAGTTCCTATCACTCCAGCCAGTGTTCTGAACCAGGCAGGTGCAGAGGGAGTCTGGCCGAGCTCATTATGAATAATTCATATCTCATCTATCTTTTGAAGAGGTGTTAAATTGCCCTTTTGGCATGTCTGTGGTTTCTGAGGAATGTGTTCACACCTCATTATCACTCAGTGATGGACTCCTGAGAGAGTATGTAATTGTCTTCAAACCAAGGTCTTTGTCAGTCCAGTAATGCATGATTTCAGGACAATAGGAGTTCCCTTGTGACCAGGAAGGTTGGGGAAAAAAAAAAAAAAAACAACTCCAGAGAAAAAGAGGACAATGATAGTTTCTTTTCCCCTTAACTTTTAATTTCACTTTTCTCTAATATTTGCTTCAATTAGAATTCACTTATTCCACCTTCCAGTTTCCTTAAAACTAAACTCTTTAAAATGCAGATATATGGAAAAATATGGTTTGTTTCTATAATGTGGCCAAAAAGTACTACAAGACCTACTTTCCAAATTCACACCCCTTCCCACAACCATTCACTTACAAAACAATCATTAAGAGCCATATACTACTTTAGGCAATTTCATATGTTATTTATTTTACTTTAACAAAATTCCAAAAACCTCAAGAGGTAGAAATTATCTCTCCTTTGGCAGGCTAGCCATTGATTTCCTCAAATAACATAGCTAGTAAATGGTGGATTGAGGTCTTTCTTCAAAATGTGCTCGTTTTTTTTTTAAATCATTATGGGAAACTGCCTCCAAGGGTCTTCAAGTTCCTAAATCAGTGTGCTTCCTTTCAGTGCAAATGCCATACTCTCTTGAGAAATTACCACAGGGATATTTTCAGACCATTAAAACCCTTGTCTCTAAGCAGAGCTAAGGAGATAAGTCAAGAGGAACACGCCTGGAAGCATGTTCAGTTGGATGTATGATTTTCTAAAGACAGATCTACCAGATAGGTCTGCATACTGTGTAAATGGCCTGACTTGTATCATGTGTGAAAGTGGGAGAGGAGAGCAGAGAGGATAAAGGCAGACCACTTAGCAAGATACTGTAGCACTCCAAATTAGAAATAATAACCTGGTGAAACTCTACTGAGGTAGCAAAGGAGGAAAGGGAATGGTACTGAGGATTATTCAGAAATTCCAAGTCAACAGGTTCTTACGATATATGAGATAGAGAAGATTGGAAAGAGAAAGTATCATATCCAGACACTAACTCAAAGGACGGTATTACTATTTACTGGGAAAAAATACTAGGAGACAACCCGATCCAGTAGGGAAGACTGTGAGTATGTTTTTGGATATAATGATTTTAAGTCAGCTATTTGGCTCTGGAGCTCAGGAAGATTAGAACAGATTATATAAACAGGAGAGTCATCTGAATATAGGCAGAAATTAAGCTATTAACAACAACAAAAGGACCTCATCTCATGAGGGGTCATGGGAAACCAGGAGCACCATGAGAGCCCCCGCAACCTATCCAAAAGCCAACAACATGTGGAAAGGTGTGACCAATCCATTTTAGCATTGACTTGTTTATTGGGGGAGAAAAAAAGATGGAGAATCTGCCTTGTGCAAAGCATTTGTCTCGGCTCTAGGAACATAAAGGTGTAGAACCATATCCCTTCCCTAAGAGAGTTTTATGATCTACTGTAGAAAGCCATGCATTTACTTCTGTCACAATTTTAGTCATTCGTGATGCAAAACATTCATGACTATTATACACCTGAAATCATTACAGGAATTAAAGGATGAGTTGTTACGTCAAAGAAAAGGACACGATCCTGGCTGTTTGGGAATAAAAGCTTACTTGTTAAAGATATAAAAATAACAACCATCACAACACATAGACGGTGTCACTCCCATCAAGGTTACACACTGGGCGCTGCTGAGAAAGACTGCCATGAAAGATGAGCCACAGTCGCAGTAATTAATGATGGTGCCCCATAGGGAAAACTGTTCAAACCCCAGCTCCAGGCAAACAGAGGGCTAAGGAGAATTGCACACAAAAGGAAAAGAAGGAACGGATGCATGCAGACATGAAGGAGTGGCATAACCAGAATTCTAGCCATTCCCTGTACCTGGAGCTGCAGGTGTATTTGTGCAGATGAGTGGACCGTGAGTGTGTGAGGGGGTGCGTGGTAGATAATGAGAGATGGCTCATTGATAGCACACTCAAATATGTCCGAGTTTCTCTCAACTTTAAAGAATCCTCTGTCTCTACATTCCCCTACTGACACAGCTCTAAGGTTAACTCGATGCTTCAACAGATCGCAGCCTTGCTCATAGTCACACCCTCACACCTCACCTGGCTGTGTTCTCCCGGGCATGGGCCACACTCCGCAGCCCGCGTTCATGGGACCCGCCTACAAATCCCGCTGACACTAATAACCCTCAAGGGTAACACCGCCCAATTGCCCAGGCAAATGGATACTTTCCAGCCCGCGTCTTCACTGACATCTTGTCAGTACTCACCTCCTTGCCGAAATTCCTCTTTGGCATCTCTGACAACACTCATGTTTTTCTTTTCCTCTTCTCTATCTATTCGTTTACAGTCTCAGTTATGAACTCTTCTTTCTCTCACCCTCAGTCAAAACACTGCCTCCACTCTCTCTATGCTCATCTCATTCTGAATGTCCTTTTTCACTTTCATGACATCAAGAACCATCTGTTTCCAGATACCACCCAAATGTATTTCCCCAACCCAAATTTCATTGCTGAAGCTCACATTGACATACGGGAGCCTGTCCTCCCAGTCACACAACATAGATCATCCAGAGAAACATGAACTCTTGGACAACATTCAGCAAGCAAAACTACATCAGTTTCCTTGGTTGCAGGAGCTTGACTTTCACTTTCTAATAGGGCAAAGAAGAATAACAACACGTGAGTGTGTGTGTGCGCTTTTAGATGTGTACCACAAGAAATAAAATAGTTCAGTCTCTGACTCCCACAGTGGTCTAGTGGGCTGTTTGGATTTATGATAATTATGCTTTGGGCTATACCTTTAAGAAAATAAAAGGATCAAATGACTGGAACTGTTTTCCAGGGAGAGGTGAAGTACATGGGTTTCTTTAGACAATTTTACTTATTATACAACCAGCATCAGTTCAAAGACACAGTTTATTTGCAGTTCAATATAGGAATCATGGTCTGAACACAGAGAGAGTAGAAATTTCCTAGAATCTGAAAACTTAAATAGCATACCATATTCTACTCCACATTTTAATGTCCTTTACAAATTAAAAAAAAAATCTTAGTTTCAATGTTGGCTTTGTGGGAAAACCACTAATTAAATAGGTACATATTTTTGAGCTGAAGAACTAAACAGGCATTTTGAGAAGTGCCTTGCCTATCAGTAACCAAAGATTAATAGCAAAGAGACATGTGACATCCCAGTTTCAAGACATGCACTTGAGCTTTTGGAATAAGTTTACTTGAATGACAAACCTAAGTCACAAAAGGGCAAAATGTGTGGAGATGTTAACACCTAAAGAAAAAACAGAAAAGGAAGCATGTCAAGTCACTATACAGCTTTGAATACTAAACACAGAAATACGATTTAGGATAGACTTTACTTATTTGAAGACTAATATGGTCAGCCTTGCAATTTTCTTAATTAAAAATATGGATGCCACTTGTCACCTAAACTGTGCAAAATAATATGAAAACCAGTTTAAATAAATTAAATAACAATTAAATAGGGAAATTAAAATAACAATTAAGTGTGCAGGTGTCTGTGTGTATTCACACACATAATACTGAGAAAGTATGATGCAATAGGACAGTCATACATGCTCACTTAACGTTCTATTTCAGCAGTCTTATAAAAATTCATGACTTTTTTTTAGTAGTTCTATTCCTCAGACTCTATTTTTAGAGAATTTTGTATAAACAAAGATATTCACTATAGTTAAATGGATACAACTGAAACATTTAAATCAACTTACGAGCTCAATTATAATAGATTATTTATATCACAGTGCATGTCATGATGTATTATATAGTCTTAAAATCTATAACTAAATATTGGTATAGCAGTTCATAAATTATGCATAAAATATGTAATAAAGCATATGGTAGCAACACACAGTATCTTTTGAGACACAAATTTGCCTGTCTGTGATTTTGCTAGGTTATTAGCTTACGATGTAATTGGAGAATTCTCACAACATTTCCCTTAAAGAACTCATTTGTCTTTTTTACATTGTGCCAAAAATAGTGTCAAGACCTTCATACAGGTTATTCTAATTTTTTTTTTTCTGTGACACTCAACGAACTTAATGCCAGGTAATATTTACATAATCTTGGACCATACACCTTCCCACAGAAAGAAATGAATGTTCTGGCTAATATTTGGCCTTAGAGTAACAACTAGAGCTGAATAAATTATTCCACCTGGTGGGTCGGTACACAGGCAGGTACACATCTTAAACATTTCAAGCCGACTTCTGTTGCAGGTTCCCCAAGGAGCAGGAGCATACCATGAAATGGAGACCCGTGTAAAGGGTGGGCAGAGGTGTCTTATGAAGTAGAACGAGAGGAAAAGAAACAGATTTATGCAAGACAGGAGCTGGAGGGAGAGGCGGTCTCAGGGCAGGCTTCCATCAACCCTGTGGGAGATTTCTGAAGCTGGGATGGTCCCAGATGCATCTCAGGATGGGACAAGGGGGCTGAGTCTATAGAATCCCACCTCAATCGGTCACTGGATGGAGGACACTCAGGGACAGAATGAACTTGCACATGGAGACCTTTTTCAAACAAGGCAATACTTACAGGAGGCTGACCCCCAGCAACACAGTAGATGTATTCTATTGCCCATTCGACATAAATGTGAACAGCTTCTCATGCTTTTTTCTAATCTGAATGCTTAAAAAATGTCCAAATTCCTGGCCATATGCCTTGACCAGGAGCATAGGTTAGTCTGGTCTGGAAAAACAACACACCTGGCTCAGTAGCCGCAATCCGAGCTGCGACGTGACTGAGTTTCCGGTAATCGACTCTTATCTTTGGGACTGATTAAGTCTTTGCAAGTGGAGGTAGGATGGAAATCACAACCCCAAATCCTTTAGGGCACACTAATGTCTACCATTAAGTCCAGACCGTGGTGTTTTTGATTTGCTATCTCAGCTAAGATTTCAGAGGTTTTCATTTGACCCTCCACACAAACCAAGAATCCAATGTGTGTTTGGGCATACTACTATGTGTGCCAATTCTGATTTAGAACAGATTGCATTAATGACCAATGGAGCATCTGCACCCATGGGATCTGAGCCATATTCCATCTATTACCTGGGATTCATATGCCCTTTGCTTACCCTGGTATCCGTGTTGGCTCAGACACTGAGTCCAACAGTCCTTCATGTGTGTGGAAAGTCCTTTTCTCAGTGTTCTGAATACCACTGGGAAGGTCCAGGAAAGCCATTAACTGACATACTTCTTCCTGCTGGGCACTTAACTTCTTTAGAAACCCATCAAGCAATGCTGACTCTTTATGGAACAACTGTTCTCTGTATCCCTCTACCACTGGATATGGGGTCCTCTCTGCCAACCACCCAGTGGGTGATCAGTGGGTGAGCTGGCTCCAAATCCCATCCAAGTAAGTATGTTCTGTACCACTTTTAGTACCAACTGTAGCAGGCTATGGTTCCTGGGAAGTCAACACTGATGCATAGATCAGCCTACAGGAGAAAGGTTAGGATTAGGGTTGCTTTTCGGATAAACACCTGTGGAAGCAGGACTGGGCAGAGGGAGAAAATGAGCTGGTATGTGAAGTCAGGGCAGGCTTCAGCAGACCTATAGGGAGAACCAATGCTGTGACACTCCTTCAGAGTTGTCTTGCTTTAGAGTAAGGGGGTCAGACTTTAAGAGACCACACTGATGAGTTCTTGAAGGCCAGCCTGGAAAGTGGTATGACATGGTTCAAGACGTGTTCCATCAGCTATGGTGATTTCCTGGGGGACTAACAACAACCCTGGGATTTCTGTCAGGAGCTCAACTATCAGCCAGAGATTTCCTTGCCTGAGGCAGCCCAAACTAGAACCTGGGAAGGGAGAGGCCACAGAGAGGAACACTGTAGGAAACCAAATAGGATTACGATGTCCTGTTTAAACTTTTATGTACAGCTGCATAAATGTGTTTATAAAAGTATAAAGACAATTCAAATAGTTTAATGTAAATTAATTATTGTATTAATTAAATAATATAGTGGTTGTGCTTTAGATTGTACTGTTATGTGTAACTTACCCACCTAGATTCAACCTTACACTCATCTAATGGACTACTACAGTAATAAATATTATGATATAATCAATTAGCATGTATATTAATAGGAAACTTGTTGAAATATTTATGTATGATATAATTGCCTCCAAAATAATTCAAGTTTTCTCAAAATCTTTAAAGAATCCAAAATATGGCATCATTTTTTAAAAGGTGGCAGAGCCTCTAGATAAACGGCCAAAAATCAGACGTTAGATAGAAATTACAATAATCTTTCTTCCCACTTTAGGATTACGAAGTACTGTCTAGGGTTGGTTTGTGCCATGATTTTCATTCTGCAGAAGTCAAGAAACTCAAAGTTATAGTCCCTCCACAACCTTTGATAGATTCAAAGTAGTTATAGCATATTAAAATTTAGTCCCATATAGAAACAGGAGGCACTGTTTTTACTTATAGGAAGGATTTGTAATTACCATGGGATTCATGTAACTTAGACTCAAAACTTTAGTGTTGGAAAAGATATTAATGTTACTACAATCTGACTTCCATGTTGGTACATGGCAATTCTAAATTGAAATTATTTTTCAAGCAATTTTAAACTGAAATTATTTCCGAATTAATTATAAATACCTAGGTTGAGGAAATCAAATCCACTTTATAAGACATAGTATTCTCCTTCAATTTCTGAGTTCAATGATATCATTATAAATGACCATCCAAGGGTGAAAAAGAGTATATTCTTAAAATCATCTGAATTTAATTTTGTCCAAAGTATCTGCTTTAGAGGTAACAAAACCTTACACTGGAACAAATTTCAGATTAAAGAAGTGAGTAAAGCAGCTGCTTCACCTATAAATGTTTACAGAGAAGTAATTGGTCCTGCTGTGATAGCACTTCCACTAAACAATTGTTTGAAGTCATAAAGCTTTTGTCAAGGTAAAGTATAATAAATAAGGTGCAGGTAGGCATGAGTAATGTGCAAGTGGGGTAAGCTGAGGGACCTGGTATATCTTGCCCCAGGTAGTCCTGTGGCTAGAGGAAAAGGCATACCCTGCTGATCGCAGCAGACATTAATATAATGGAGATCAAAGCAAATAATACAAAGTTTTCATGTAGGTTTTGCCCTGAAAACTAAGAATTAACAAGAAAACAAAAAAGAAAATATTACAAAACCGTATTGAAAGAGTCTTCATGATAGTATCTACATATAAGTCACTCATTTATCCAATCACAAAATACGCATTAAGCCACTCCTCTTTGCAGGATAAGGCACCAGGTGCTGGGAATTCAGCAGTAAGAAGGCGTAGATGGCTTTGCCTTGGTGAAATGTAGATTTCAGTAAGCGAGCCATAACATAACAAAATCGTCATGAATAATTACAACATTGGATGGCTTTTTGTCATTAAAGTAAATATCAACACATATAATGTTGCCCTAAAGAACTGTGTGTGTGTGTGTGTGTGTATGATATCATTATACGAAATATATGAAATAGACATCAAATGTATATATTTGATGAGGTCACCACAACTCTAGCATGAGGACTAGATGTGAAAGGACCAAGTCTGTATGCAGCGAACTTGGAAAGGAAATGATAGCCACATGCACTAAGGTGGTGCACTTCTCTGGGGACGTGGAGTGATTTCAACATGTAGAGAAAAGCCATGGGACTGAGGATGCTGCAGAGGCTGCTATTCCACTGAATGGCCGTGGGGTCTCGGTGCTCTGCTCTCCAAACCAGCAGCAACCCTTATCTGGCCTCTGTCACTGGACATGTCATTAGCCTCATGTGATTATTCTGAGCTTTAGCAGTTAATTCTCATACTGATGACGCGTTCATGGCAGTGCTGTGTAGCAGAAACAACATGAGCTACATGTGAAATTTCATATTTACTAAGATTTTTTTTTTTCCTTTTCCTCTTTGGTTTAGTAGACCTTGAATTTGTCTTTCCTCAGTTTGGAAAAATCTTGGATAATATCTCTTCCCAGAGTGCTTTCTTATGCATCCTCTCTCTCTCTGCTTTTGTAGCTCCCATCATATACATCTGAAAATTCTCTAACAGGTTTCTTCTTATTATTTTAAAGTTTCTTCAAAAGAAGTCAAATAGGGGCGCCTGGGTGGCTCAGCTGGTTAAACATCTGCCTTCAGCTCAGCTCAAGATCCCGGAGTCCCAGGATTGAACACCACGTTGGGCTCCCTGTTAGCAGGAAGTGTGCTTCTCCCTCCGCCCCTCCCCTGCTTGTGCACTCACTCTCTCTCAAATAAATAATAAAAGAAAAGAAGTCAAATACAAAAAGACACGTTACCTCAAGGAGAACTCACATTTCACCAGAAACAATGGAAACCAGAAGACAAGGGGACATCCTAGAGTTCCATATACAATGAAAATTTCCTTTGAAAATGAAGGCTAAAGAAAAAAAAAGGAATTTATTGCAAGCAGAAAGAACCTAGGTGACGTACTGAAGGCCATGAAAAATAAATGCTCCTAATCAGAACCATGGGGCTGTAAGAGAAACGATGAGCACTAGAAATATTAGCTCAGGGAATAAACATAAGTAAATACTGAAAATACAGAACAATAATGGTAATATCCATGGAGCTTAAGCAGCTGTTCAATTAAAATCCGAAAATATTAGTTGAAATAGCACATGAACAGGTTATGATGGGTAAATGCAGCTGAAAGATTCTCACATCCTGGCATTTTCTGAAAAGTAAAAGGAGTAGTAATTTAGACTAATAAACTAAGTGGTGACTCTAGCATTATCATTAAGCAAATAAAAGAGGCTACTATCAAGCTAACACAGTGTGGAAGTTAAAAATTGCATTTGTTGAACAGGAAAAGAAAAACAGAAACAACAGGTGACAAATAGAACATATATGGGAAGGGAGTTGGGCTAAACGCATATATCCTTAAAAATTGCATCTGATGCAAATAAACCTAATATTCAAGTTAAATGCAAAGTTAGGCAAATTAGATTTTAACAGAATGGTGGCTACGGAAACACATTAAATCTGAGGACACAAAGATCTTGGAAGTAAAATGATGGAAAAAAGATCCCATTCAAACCGAAAGTGGATGTCAGGCAAGAAGTTTTACCAGACATACCAAAAATATTTTTTGCTGATCAAGGAAACAATTCAATAAGATGAAATATAGTTTCAACTCAGTATGTACTGATAACATAAAATGAAAATATTTAAAGCCAAAACCAAAAGATTTAAAGGAGAAATAAACAAATTCAGCATTGCTGTCTAATCATTTACTGTATTTCAATCAGTACTGGAAAGAATAAGCAGAGATTAGAGAGAAGATTGGACCTATTGACTTACATATATTGTCACCCCCAAGAAAGTACACATTTTTTCAAGCACAAGGACCATGTGCCAGAATGTGCTATACGATCAGCCAGAAAGAAACTCTCAATGAATTCCAAAACTTTGAAAAAGATTTACAATCTATTTTTTGACCACAGTGTACTTGAGAATCCAGTAATGAAAAGACACTTAAGGAATCCCCGAAGTTCCAAAACCAAGTAATATATCTGTGAATAATACAGGGGCCAATTGGAAATCACAACAGAAATGTGAAGACTTTATATAAATAATGATACAAATTTTAATGACAATATGTCAAACCATGTGTGGTGCAGAAATTCCTTGCTTAGATGGAAATTTAAAGCCTTTAATGCATGTATTAGATCACTGATTCTCAGCTTTCCCTTCCTAAATATTAATGTGAAAATCTTGGGAAAAGAATACCAAATTAAGTCCATAGAAAATAAGGAGAAATAAAATATTAAAAATATGAATACATATTAAGGAGATAAAATTACAATAAAGAATCTCAACAATGACAAGGATACTGTTTTATGACAAAACAACACAAATTTCTACAAAGACCTATAAAGAATAAAGAATAAAGACTGCCCAAAAAATAATAAAACCAGAAAATCATTTTATATAATACAGAAGTGCTGTATACATCAGTATATAATATTATATACATAAATATTACATACAAAGTATTAAATAATATGAACAGTAGAAAGATAATAGGCTGTTAGAACTAAGATTTAAATGTAAATTCAGGGGCACCTGGGTGGCACAGCGGTTAAGCGTCTGCCTTCGGCTCAGGGCGTGATCCCGGAGTTATGGGATCGAGTCCCACATCAGGCTCCTCCGCTATGAGCCTGCTTCTTCCTCTCCCACTCCCCCTGCTTGTGTTCCCTCTCTCGCTGGCTGTCTCTATCTCTGTCGAATAAATAAATAAAATCTTTAAAAAAAATAAATAAATAAATGTAAATTCATTATTACTAACAGGTGAAAATTTGGATATAAATGAAATTTTTTCCAGGAAAAAAAATTTAACTTTCAAAGCCATGCACAAGAAAAAATTAAAAATCTTAATGCCCTGTAAGTACTAAATAATTTAAATTTATAAAGTAAAACCTTTCTATAAAGTAAACTCTAAGCCCTAATACCTTCATTTGTGTATTCTTCAAACTTAAACTCTAGTATATAAAATCAGGGAATTCATGAAGTATTTTATCTTAAACAGAATTCTACCTCCAGATAACATTCACCAAAAAGGCCTGAAACAATGCTCATGTAAGCCATGTATTTGAAATTACAGTTCACAGTAAAATAAAGTACGATTTCCTTGAAATATAGCAGGCATCGGACTCAACATACAAGATTTACAACGTTGCTATGGCCAAGAGCCAAGGACACAGGAATGGCTTCTCTACACTGACCCATGAGTCACTTTCAGCAGCAAAATAATAATTTTGGTAAGGGATTATAATAAATTAAATTACAAAAATTAATAACTACATAGTAATATTGAAGGAGAGAGAAGGAGGGGTTATGGATCGATGGAGAGAGAGAGAGACAGACAGAGAGAGTTAGTTTTCTCCTACTTCTAAGGACACTAAACCTATCATATAAGGGCAC
This sequence comes from Ailuropoda melanoleuca, assembly GCF_002007445.2. Taxonomy (NCBI): domain Eukaryota; kingdom Metazoa; phylum Chordata; class Mammalia; order Carnivora; family Ursidae; genus Ailuropoda; species Ailuropoda melanoleuca. The sequence goes on from NC_048235.1 coordinate 3,125,894, forward strand.
CCCCCCATGGCCCTCATTTATCTTTACTTCCTTAGGTGCCCCCTCTAAACATAGCACACTGAGGGTTAGGACTTCACTATATGACCTTGAAGAAACACAAACATTCAATCCATAACACATTTTAAAGCGGGAAGATCTGAAGGTCACCATCCTGCCCATCTCAAGGTAGCATCACCAGTCATGGAACGGTGTGACATTATGGGGACCCCTGCAGTTATGCAAAAAGCCAGCACACACCACCAAGTAGGCATCCTTATCCCGAACCTATTCATGAAGTAACATCCGCAGGTGGAATGTTCTATAAAATGAATAGCCTGAACTATTAAAAAAAAATCAACGTCATCAAAAGCTAGAAGAAGGCTGAAAGAATTGAAAAGAATACATTGGACAGACATAAACAAATGCTGTCTGCTGGGAGTATTTCTGGAAACCGAAGGAATATGTCTTTTAATCTTAAAGAAGGGTTGAACTGTATGTCAAATATCCACCACAATGCACAGAATTTGCTTGCATCATGAATTATGCAATTTTATAGAAAACATTTTTGGAGCACCTTGGCAAATGTAAATAGGGCTGTACGTAGTTATACAAATAGTGTTCAATTAATGTTAACTTAGACGTAATAAAAGTAGGCTGATTATATATGTTCTTATTTTTAGGAGATTCAGAATGAAGGTATCTGAAATGTCAAATGTGGCAAAATGCGAGAAAAACAATTATTTGCTATTTCAAATTGTGTCAAGCATATCGATTCTCAGTGGCCATGAGTATATCTGATCCTGAACCTTTTATACTTTAGTGGGTACAGGGCCTCTCCTGACATTTTCTGTTTCAATGCTCTTTATGCCCCAGTGTGAATGATTTGATTTTGTAATTGAAAGCAGGTCTTTAAAAATAACAACTTGCTGGTAATCAATAGGTAATATAGGTACCCTATGTAAGCATCAAATCATGATATGGCCTTTGCTTTGGAAACACACTGTCTAGGAGAACACTTGTTAAAATTAAACAACTAAGGGTATAGCAAAAAAAAAAAAAAAATCTTCAACAAAAGTCTCTTGATGACAGAACACATACCAGTCACAAGTCCCAGTATTAAGTGTGGAGGGTACATCATCAAACAAAAGAAACAAAGATTCCTGTAATGCGTAGTTATAAAAATCCACTTTCCCTGGCTCTCATGCTTGCCTAATAAAATATTGGAACCCCCCCCCAAAAAACTGCTTGTATAGTGCCTAAGACAAAAATAATTAATCTGGTTAATTTACTTTTTGAACAACATCATAAATAAATGTTTCAGCAAATATATTTCTCTTCTATGTAACTCATTTTCCCTGATTTTCATGTAGGAAGAGCATTTGAATGGTTTAAATACTAGACTCTCCCTTAAGAAGAGTAGTAACTCTGTAAGTACATAATATTATTATGCCTTAGGGAATCATAAACTACATCTCTTAAAAAAAATAGTCTCTTGGTGTTCTTGGGGAGATGACTATGTTGACTGACTAGTGCTTTAGAAAAAAAAATTTTGGAGAGGGATTGAAGACACAATTCAGGATAGCAGCGGAAGGTGAATGACACAGAAACTGCACTTTGTTGTGACTAGTGTGTATTTATCAATTTTTTTAATGGGGAGATCACCGGACCAAACGCAATTTTTAAGGTTCTGTTCATGTATAAAAAGATTTCTCACATCCTCACTTGAAACATTGTTTCAATGTTCTTAAAAGAGTTCTCCTTGGCTGAGCCCTAGCACTGCTCAATGTGAGACCAGAACATTCCGTATTGATGGTGGGCTCAGCTTGAGAGCAAATCTGATTTCATTTTCAACATACTGCTTTAATCTGTTCCAGACTGCCAATGCGTACAAAATTATGCAGATTACGGGGCTCAAGATAAATGGTTTTCCTCACTCGCCTGGGAGAATCTTTCTTAAACTAGACTTGTGTAGGTTCAGGGCGTATGAAAAAATGCGTTTTAATAGTGTAACCATTCCAATGGATGCGCTCAGGGGCTTTTCTTTTTTTCTATTTGACTCCTCCTCTTTCATTTGCCCCAATTTTCTGAAACTTCATATAGGATCCATGAATTAACTTTCGAGTTGTGAAACTGTGTATCCTGATTTGGGGCTCTGAAAATATAATCATCACACATTTAATATCTCAAATACGAATATGTGATACTACCAAACAGCCTCTAGACAGCTATTAAAAAACACTAAAATATCAGTTTAAGCCATTTAAATCTATTGGTAATGCCAGTTTCATGGTATAAAATTTGGGGACCTTAAATCAAACAAGGTTTCAGATAGAGAGATTTTAAAGTATTTATGGGGGCACCTGGGTGGCACAGCAGTTAAGCGTCTGCCTTTGGCTCAGGGTGTGATCCCGGCATTATGTGATCGAGCCCCACATCAGGCTCCTCCACTATGAGCCTGCTTCTTCCTCTCCCACTCCCCCTGCTTGTGTTCCCTCTCTCGCTGGCTGTCTGTGTCTCTGTCAAATAAATAAATAAAATCTTAAAAAAAAATAAAGTATGTGCTTAATATCATTAATATTAAACATACAATTAAGTATAATTGAATAACCTGCACATATTCAAACAGTACCTTGAAATATGCTTTGACATATTGTATACACTCTTCAAACTATACCCTGACTACAACAAATGTATCCTTCACCTTAAACGTTTCTTCATGTCAGTGGGAAGTTCCTCCTCTTACCCATCCCTAAATAACTACTGATATTTTATTCCACTGTATTGTCTTGCATTTCCTAGAATTTTATACAGGTAAATCACACAGAACACATTCTTTTTAGTCTGAGCTTTTCGTTCAGAAGAATTATCTATATCCAGTCATGCTGCTGCAAGAATCAAGAGCTCATCCCACTGTTGGGTCATATCGTGTTCTGTATACATATACTCCACTTTCCTTATCCATTCACTTGTTGACGGACACTTGAACTGATTCCAATTTGGGGTCAATACTAATAAAGCTGCTAAGAACATTCAGGTGTATACATCTTTGCGTGGAAATATTTGTTTGTTCGAGTTTGTTTTCTCTTGGGTAAACAACTAAGGATGGACTGGTTGGACCACTGGGTAGATACATGTACATTAAGAAATTTCTGCCAAGCTGTTCCCAAATGTGTACCGTTATACAGTCCTATCAGCTATGCATGTATGTTCAGCTTTTCCATAGCCTGGACAATGTTCTTTTCAATTTCAGCTATTCTAATACTCAGTGGCACCTCAGAGTAATGTGACCAGAATTTTCTAATGAGTAAAGACAGTGGGAGTCTTCTCATGTGTTTGTCATTCATATGTGTTCTTTGGTGGAAGATCAAATCTTTGCTTTTAAAAAACTGGGTTTTTTTCTCATCATGGAGTTTTGAGAGTTCTTTATATATTCTAAATAAATCTTTTATCGTATGTATAATTTGAAAATACTTTCCCAATTTATGGCTTGAATTTTTATTGATTTGTTTGCATGTTTGCATTTCAAACTGAAGAGATTTCTTTCTCTCTCTCTTTTTTTTTAATATAGGTAACACACGATACCACGTTAGTTTCAGGTGTACAAGATAGTGATTCCACATCTCTATACATTGTGGCTTAAATTTTAACAGTATCTTTTAAGAACAAACATATTTAATTTTCATGAAGTTCAAATTACCAATGTGTTATTTTATGGATAGTGTTTTGGGTGTCGTATTTAAAAATATTAGCCTGGTGTAGGATCAGAAAGATTTTTTATACATGCTAGTTTTACAGTTCTATATGCTAAGGTTTCACATTTTGGTTTATGATTCATTTTGGATTTTTTTTTTAATATGGTGTGAAGTACTCATCAAAATTCACTGTTTTGCATGTGGGTATCCAATTGTTCCTGCATTCTTTGCTGAAAACATTACCCTTTCACTGATTTGCCTTTGTATCTTAACAAAAAAAATCAGTGTCTCTTCATGTACAGATCTATTTCTGGATTCCTTAATCGATTCCATTTATCAATTTGTGTAGCCTTATGCTAATATCACACTTTTTTTTATTAGCTTATGATTTTTCATTTGACTTATAATAAGTCTCAAAATCAGGTACTGTTAGTCTTTCAACTTTGTTCTTTTTCAAAGTTGTCTCAGTTATTCCAAGACATTTTACTTGGTGGCTAAGATTTTGACTGGGTTGATTCTATAGATCTGAGAAGAGCTGGTATCTCAACAGTACCAAGTCTCTGACTGGCAGTGTTATTTCTAATCCCTTCCCCTGGGTGGGGTAGTTTCCTCACAGGCATCAGCCGACTGGTACCCAGTTGGATACTCCAGGGAACTTTCTGCGAGTATCTGGAGTTATTATTCCCAGGGCACCTGCCCCTCTGAGTTACTCTGTCCTGCACAGGCAGGCACCTTCTCCCTCAGCTATTTCCCCTCAATACAGAGACTCTGCCAGGGCCCACTGTGTCCCCTCCACCTCCACTGCACTCTGAAACTCTTTCAAAGAAGAAAATCACCTTATTTTTTGTCTGGTTTGTTGGTGGTCCTTGTCCATAGTATGAGATCCAGTGCCTAAAAACCATCATGTCATATTCTGTGTTCATATGAAATACTTCTTTTGTTCATCTGGACACTGTTACTCCACCTGGCTCTAAAGATTGCCTTTGCTTGAATTCAAGCATTGCATTTGAAGTAAAAAGTCTTTAGACATATTAAATTGCTTATCCCCTATACTTACAGGATAAGTGATTTTAAACATTCTGTGCAACAATTTATTTATCTGTGAAATAAGACAGCAATAATTGCCCTGTATTAATTGCTGAAGTTTTGTAGGATCAAATGAGCAACACTGTGAGGAAAAGCAATGGGCTGTAACATCCCACGTAACTAAGGAGTGGGATGAGGATGGGTTTAAAGAAGATGGTCATGATTTGTACTCCAACCCTCACAAGGCAGAGGGAGCTATGAGCTTCGTGTTCCCTGAACACACGTGCTTTCCATAAGCAGCCAACACACTCTCACCCATTACATAAGATTAAACATGTTGTCCAGTGTAATGAGAAGATTAAGCTGGTTGCCGTTTTAAGTAGCTATATTTGGGGGATGGAATGATTCCTTTGGAAATTAAAGAAAATAAATAGTTTGAAAAATGCTCTATGGTGCAGGAAAGAAACACACACACACACACACACACACACACACACACACACAATATCAGAAGCCCTTTGTTTCTTGGCAAAGATAAAGTCAAACGCCAGAGGAGAAGATGGAGACAAAAAAGAAGCTGGCAGCCAAACATAGTAAAGACTGGATATTTGAAATTATTCCATGATGCTAATTCTCTTTAAAACCACACCAAGCACTGATTCCTCACTTTCGCAGAGGAGAAAATTGGGGGCTTTATTAGTTTGCACACGCCACAAATAATAATAAGGCAGAGATCATTCTCTCCCACTGATTTCTTCCCTTACAAGAGAAAGATACAAACTGTGAAAAGAAAAATATCAAATAGCTCTAAAATTCACCTGACTTTCAAGAAATCCCTGTTTATTTTCCTTTTACTTGAATCAAAAACAATCTATATGTCAGAAAAGAAGGTATTTCTTGTTTTTGTTAAAACTTATCAACAGCAGAAATTTATCTTCCTGTATATTGGCATAGCAGAATCTAACATAAAATAGGCATATAATCAAAGTGGAAGAAATAAACAACATTTTATGCTGTTGAGACTTATGATCATCAGAGACTTGTCTCACTTTTTAAAATCCAGATCATGCAAATAATTAACTAGAGTTTAAATCTCTTTTGAGATTATTTTTCTGAATTATAACTGAATATCTGCCACACCAATGAGTGCTATATTTTGAGTAAACGTGGAATTTTATTGTTTTCTTCTCCTGACAGCATATAAATTTTGGTTTTAAAATGCCACAATGTTAAACAAAATATTCACTACAAATCATTATGTGAACATAACTTAACCACGGCCTCTGAATTTAGCTATAAATGTCCTCAAATACTGTTCTGCTCCTTTTATGGGCTTGTGTTCTTGAATTTTTAATTTAAATTCTCTGAACTATGGTTTCCTCATTTGTAAATATGCCTTACAGTAATGTTTTGATGTTCCTGGGACATGGAGGATGTTTATTCAAAATTGGTCCCCTTTCTTCCTTTTGTGAAAAAAATCTAAAATACAGAAAAATTGCAAATAGCATAAGACCTTTACGGAGCAGGACCACTAAAGGGCAACTTCTTTTTGGTGATTATGCCTTTCTGGATGTGAGGACTAAGACATGATTATTTCTCATTATAAAACCTAAATAGATAAATGAACAGTTATGGTAATAAAGATAGAATATATGAAGAAGTCAACTAATAAAAAAATAGTGCTGGTTGCTAGGTGCTCATTAGAAAATAAACCTTTTTGTAGTTTTGATACATATTAACTATACTTTTTGGGCAATTAATATCACTATCCATGATTGAGGTTTTGCAAATTACCACTACTTTGCAAATATAGGAAACATATATGAAAGAAGGTATTTGCCTTATAAAACCATAGAGAAATAGGGGCACCTGGGTGGCTCTGTCAGTTAAACGTCCAACTAGGTTTCCGCTCAGGACATGATCTCAGGGTCCTGGGATTGAGCCCCATGTCATCGGGCTCTGCACTAGGAGGGAGTCTGCTTGAGATTCCCTCTCTCCCTCTCCCTCTGCCCCTCACCTTGCTCATGTGCACAGGTTTTCTCTCTCTCCCTCAATGAAAAGGAACACAAACTTTATAATGGAACATCATAGTGGAACCAAAAAGACATTCTCCTAAGTCACTGAAACCAGACACAAAAACCCATGTATTCTCTGACTCATTCATATAAAAATGTCCTAAAAATGTCAATCTCTTGAAACAGAGAACAGATTACTCATTACCTGGGACTAAGACTGGGAACTTGAAACAGGCACACGGGAGTTTACTGGGCCCATGAAAGTAATCTAAAACTGGGTGATGGTCTCAGTTGCACAACTCAGTGAATGTACTGACAATCACTGAATGGTACATAAAAATGGATAAACTTAATGGGATGTAAATTATTCCTTAATTAAGTGGTTTTTTAAAAAGGTAAAGAACAACTCAAAATGACAATATTTCTATGATTGGTTACAAAAACTACTGTAGGGTTGAGTTTGCTTGAGTGGGATTTTTTCACCAAAGTCTGTTTTCCTAAGGATACTCAAAACAAATGTTAAGGGCTTATAAATACAAACTTGGATTTTTTTTTTAAACATACTTTATCATTAATCAATTCATTTGTGATCTAGAAATGTCACAAAAGGGATGTGGGAACACACTAATTTGGAAAATATAATTTCTATTCCATAAAATGTACTTTTTTTACTCCAATAAAGTATTTTTAAAACTAGCATCCAAAAAAATGAGTACTAAATAAAAAGAAAGTGCCTAATAATATATGTGAGAACATTTCTTAACACTAGATGTATGAGAATCTCTAAGATACTGAATTTCAACAAGCAGAAAGAATGTTAAAGTAATCAATGCCAGTGACTAATATGGGAAACCTCTGAATTGCCTTTTTTTTTCTTTATAACAATCAGATTTTATTAAGTAATCTAGATCCTAAGTACTATGCAACAGCAGAGTCATACCGCACAGCCAGCTATTAAAGAGATAAATGTTAATTTTTAAAATAACCTTCACTCAGTTTCTCCTTATATCAACATTTCACATAACCATAATACTCTCATTTGTACTAAGAAATTAGCATAGTAAAATACTCACAACTGCCTACAGATTTTAATCAGATTTCACCAGCCCTTCCACTAATATACCTTTTTTTTGTTCTACTATCTAACCCAGGATATCACTTTGCATTTAGTTGTCTTATCTCCTTAGTGTTCCACAATCTGAGATATGCCTAAGCCTTCCCTTGTTTTCCATGACCTTGACATTTCTAAATAGCCATTTAAAATGAGACAATCTTTCACAAAAGCGGTCACAAAACCCTGTGGGAGAAGGAACAGGTGAAAAATACTTTAAGAGTCAGATATAATAGATATAAATACACATGACATCAGTGATTATGACTTCCGGCTCCTCCATTCATAATAGAAATTATACCTGATTGGAAGGGTGAAGACCAGTTTTCCATATAAAAATAGAAGGCAACAGAGTATTTAATTGGATCATAGCACAGCAACCTTAAGTAAACTTTGGGTATACAGACAGGAGGAAACGTAATGTATAGCTATGATTTGTCAGGATTTCTAGCTTCTGTAGAAATCCGGTCACTCTTTTAAGGTGTATGTATAAAAACAAATGGTGCCAAAGAAGATTCACAATCAGTATCAAGCACGGATTGCAGTCTAGTTTCTGAATTATCTTGCCTGTAAAGAACACTATTTAAGTGCTCAAAGAACATTTTTCCTAATTTCAGTATCTTGTCCCATTTTTAGGGTTGCTATCTTAGAATGACTGTAGCCACATCTGACTATAACGTTAGAATCCTCTTTTACCGAAGCTCGGGGTTGGCATTTCACAGAGAGCAAATGTTTACTGCGCCCTTACCTACAAGGCTGGTGACTGAGGCATTACCATCTCGTTCAAGCCCTAAAGAATCTTGAAAAAAAAAAAGTTATTTTCTTCATGCTTTGATAGCTGAGCAGACCAAGCCTCAGAGAGCACAGTAGCTGCCCATACCACATGGCTTGCATGTGACACAATCAAGAGACTCGATATGGAACGTTGGCTGCAAATCCAATCCTCACTGAACTGTGTCACAGAATCTACCTGGTCTGGTAACGCTGTTACAAGGAACACACCAACTTTCCAGTATGATTATCCATTTTCCAAATCATAAACTGCATTTTTTATCAGGGTCTACATGGCTGTGTTCTGTATTTTCCCCATTTGTATGTAGGATAAAATTGCACAATAACACTGAAAAAATGTAATTAGCATTGATTCTTATTTTTTAGAAACTTTTCTTTTTCACTAATGACCTGAAAATCACAGAGTACCCTCTCCTTCTTCTACTGTCTCCCTGCATGTGCTTCTATTCTCTTGTCTGAACTGAACTGTCTATAATCAACATCTTCTTTTTGCCCCCACACCATGACTGCTTCCATTATCCCCCTAAATCTGAGTCCAGACTCTCTGTCATCTTTCAGATTTTCTTGTCTTTTCTTTTAAAGCCTCCAAAGCCATGGTTTTTGCCTGCACATTTTCTATCTTTCTACATCACTGATTCTTACCAACTTTTATTTTTTAGCTGTTCGTGTCAGGTCTCTAATGTCCATAAACGACGCACACAACCTTATTTATTGTAACATAACTAAATAGTATTTCTTAGGAAAAACTCAGGAAAGAAATCCTAGAAAATCAAGATAAAGATCATTTTGATAAATAATAAGTAAAAAAACAGATGATCACAGATATGCTCTTAGAAGGAACACTTTTTTTAAAAAAAGATTTATATATTTATTTGAGAGAGAGAGAGTAAGAGTGTGTGGGGAGGGGCAGAGGGAGAGGAAGAAAGAGAATCCTCAAGCAGGCTCCCTGCTGAGCACGGAGTCCCACAGGACATGGGGCTCAATCTCAGGATCCCAAGATCACAACCTGAGCCAAAACTAAGAACTGGGCGCTTAACCATCTGTGCCACCAGGTGCCCCAGGAGGAACAGTCTTAAAATGGAATATAAAGTACAGGGTTTTATATGCTTTTAATATTTAGTTAGCATAAGAAGAAGATGAAATATCTTGAAAAGTGGAAAAATATATGTTCAAAGAACAACGTATGCTCCATATGGAAAACAAAATAAGAAACAATTCACTACTATTGCAGGTTGAGTAATACTGTCTAAATAGCAAGTATGCAAATGTGAAATCACCCTGGAAAATATGATTTAAAGACAATTACACTGAACAGAAACTACCTGTGCAATTTGAGCAAATTCTTCAGAATACTGTAGAAAAGGGTTTATTCATGCGGACACTACATATATATCCCACGATTATTATTACTTAATGCAAACACTTCCATCTATATCCCACGATTATTATTACTTCATAGGGAAGAGTGAAGGCTAATTAGATATTCTATATGGAATAGTAAGCTAATTTTTAGTTAATATGCATTCATTTAATAAGTGACATCATATGAATTGTTATTAAGATTAAAATCAGCATGGGGTGCCTGCATGGCTCAGTTGGTTAAGCATCCAACTCTTGGTTTCAGCTCAGGTCAAGATCTCAGGTCCTGAGACCAAAGCCCCATGAGAAGTCCTACCATGGCTCCACACTCAACAGGGAGATTCTCTCTCTCTGCCCCTCCCCCAACTCACCCGCTCTCGCATGCTCTCTCTCTCAAATCAATAAATCTTTAAAAAATTTAAAATCAGCATATTCTTAGATATAACAACAAAAGTTCAAGCACAAAAGAAAAACAATTTGGACTTCATCTAAATTAAAAACTTTTATGATTCAAAGGACCTACTAAGAAAGTGGAAAGACAACCTTGAGAATGGAAGAAAATATTCATAATTCATTGCATATATCTAAAAGGGAACTGTATCTAGAACACATAAAGAATATTTCCAACTCAAAAGACAACCGGATTTAAGAATGGGCAAAGTATCTGAATATACATTTCTCAAAAAAGGATATGCAAACTGCCAATAAGCACATGAAAAGACGCATGGCATAATTAGTCTTCAGAGAAATGCAAGCCAATCAAAACCATAATGAGATAGCCCTTCACTGCACTAGTGTTAGGTAGAAGCTGGAAGGAACGTATGAGCAGTGGAAGGAACGTTCCAAGGCAGAGTCCCAAGTCCTTGAGGGAGGAATGCTAGAGACTTGAGCTGGAGGCAAGGACGGTGATAAATAAGCAAAATATTAAAAGCCCAGGGGCATAACACCCAGACGTTATGGCTTCCAGGACCTTGGGGTTAACAGACTAAGAGCCACAGTTACAGAGAGTGTGCTTTCCTCTTCCACCTCTGCCCAGGGTAACCCCCAGACTCATTATAATGCATTTGCAATGAGGTTATGGCACCCCCACCACCATAAAGAAAGGCTGCCCTGGCAGTTCCAATACAAATCTTGTAGGGTCAACAACTCCCCCTCCCAACCTGTGGAAGAAGCACCCCAAATGGAGGAAGCAGCCTCCACTAGAAACCACCTCACTGTATGTCACAACTCCTCCCAGCCCAGAGAGACCCGATAATATCCAATCCCAAAACAACCAGAGGCTGATTCCACCTCCCTGCTCTCCCACCTTTGAGAGTGCACTTCCCTTTTAATAAACTGCCCCATGCTTGTACTTTCTGTCTTTATTCCAGCACAGAGCCCACGTACATTTTCTTGTGGAGAATCCAAGGACTAAGACCTCCATTCACACAAGACAGCCTCTCCCAACCATAACACTAGCATGACTAGAACAAAAAATTCAGATAATAACAAGTGTTGCCAAAGATGTGAAAACATCAGAACTCTCATGCAAAAATGGCAGTAATATAAAATGTGGCAGTCACTGAAGAATACAGTCTGGTAGTTGCTCAAATGTTTAAACAGAGTTACCATATGTCCGGGCAATCTCACTTCTATATCTGTAACCAAGATAAACAAAAACATAAATATACACACACAGCAGTATTATTCACAATAACCAAAAGGTAGGACAACCCAAATGCCCATCAACTGATAAATAGGGACACAGGTGTATACCCATACAATGGATTAAAAGTAGTATAAGCATGCATTGGAATAGTCCGGGGACATAAAAAGGAATGAAACACTTATGCATGATACAATATGGTCAACCTTGAAAGTATGATGCTAAGTGAAAAAAGCAAGTCACAAAAGATCACTTAGTATATGATTCCATTTATATAAAATGTCCAAAATAGACAAATCAAGAGAGGCAAAAATGATTTCCAGTTACTCAGACGTGAGAGAATGGGTGGTGGGTGAGAGATAAAGAGCACAGGGTTTTCTTCTGGAGATCACAAAATGTTCTAAAATTGGGCTGATGGTTGCATGTATCTGTCATCAAGTTGCAAACAACTTCAACTGTACATCTTAAGTGGCTGAATTATTTGGCATGTGCATTCTTTTTTTTTTAAAGATTTTTTTTTTTTTAACAGAGAGGGAGACAGCCAGTGAGAGAGGGAACACAGGGGGAGTGGGAGAGGAAGAAGCAGGCTCCTAGCAGAGGAGCCCAATGTGGGGCTCAATCCCAGACCGCAGGGATCACGCCCTGAGCTGAAGGCAGACGCCCAACGACTGAGCCACCCAGGCGCCCCTGACATGTGCATTCTATCTCAATGAAGTTATTAAAAAGTTATTTCAAAAAAATTTATTTCAGCATTTTTAAAGTCAAAATGCAATTTCAATACATAGCATAATGTAAAATAAAGATCTCACTAACATATTCTAATAGACATTTTTGTAACTTTATTAAAATTATTTCACTTGATCTTTCTAATGAAAGTAACAATAAAAAACAATGATAGCTGAAACTTCTGAACTCTTAGACGGCAAGCATTATTCTGAAAATTATGCACATATTAACTCTTTCAATCCAAATAACCACCTGATAAAGTGGGTTCTATCAATTATCTCTATTTAGAAGGTGAGCACATCAACACACAAGGATGTTAAGAAACATGTTTCACAACTTTAACTGGTATAGTCTCAAGACTATAAAAAAAAAGATATAATTTGTCTTTTTATTCAGAAGTTTGGTTGCAGTAAGTTTTTTCAGCATTATCAATTATTTAATGTCATGGTGTATCTCTATATTTGACAGAATTTACCTGTGATCTGGATAAACAGGCTTTATAGAAGTTATATTAGATGAATATCTATTATTGACTACAACTAGCTATGTCAATAATATGATACAGGGTTTTCCAAATAACTCTGACATCCCTTTTAAAGAGATCAATATAAAAACAAGTTAACAGATGATGAATAAAAGATAAAGATTTCATAATCTAAAGGAAAACTGAACAGCAACCCAGAGTTTGATATAAGAATAAATTATCAAATATAACATAGAATAAGGACACATTTAGTCCTACATTTATCACTCACATATCCCCTTTGAGAATATTATTGCAGGAAGACCTCTCCAAAATGTACCAGAAAGCCAGGAAAGCATAAGCCATGGGACCTAGGGCCTAAGAGAGCCACAGCAGGACAGCAGCAGAAGGAAATTACAAGATGTGAGTGAAAAGAAATTGAAGGATGGTAAAAATTCAGCAAGCCCATGGAACAACTGGTCCAAACTTAAATCAGAATGGAATTATCCAAGATCACAGGAAAAACCATATTTAAACTGAGAGAAAACCCAAGCATTTGAAATAAATCAAGAAGGGTTACATAACAAAACAAGCAGATTTGCTATGAAGGACAAATTAGTGATAGCTACACAGAAAACACATGCATGCACATGCACGCACAGGCATGCATACACACACTCATAGAGAATGAGAGAATTATGTACTACGTGAACAAAAATTGTCAAATTAAATGAATTTTAGTATATTACATGATTCAACTGTGAATGATATTTGCATAGCCATAATAGCAAAAAAACTGAACTTCTTAGCAAAATTAATGAAAGATATGAAAAGGATGGAACTGGAGAAAATATGTGTAGCTGTTTTTACAGAAAATGCTGATGGGGGGAGGGTGTTAAAAAGCAAAATCCGTATCTCCCACTATAGGAAGTCAACTGATAATACCTATAACTAAAAATCTAATAAATCACAATATAATTATGTTCTAGAAACATGGATGTGTGTGGATATATCTGGATAAGGTTATATGGATGTGTGTGTATATAGATATGACAATATGGAAGTGTGTGTATATATGGATACAGTAACATGGATGTGTGTGTACATACAGATATGGTAATACAGGTGTGTGTATACATGGATAAGATAATATGGATGTGTTTGTGTGTTTGTATCTATATATCACCTATCACAGTTGAAGAGACTACCTTTGAAATTGGTTGTGGGGAGGAAGACTAGGAGAAATACGTTTTTTTTTCATTGTACCGTTTTATGAGTATTTGCCTGCTACATATTACATATTTGATGAAAAGTAAAAACTGTAAAAATTAAAAAATTAACTTGGAAGAGTTCTCAAAGAAATATGTACTCTCTCTCAGAATTAGTTTTTTACCTTTTTGTTTATCTACTTTTTGGTTTGCTTTTCTATTTTTTTTTTGTTTTGCTTTAAAAAAATAAGATCTTACAGATAAACTTCAGGACCTATCTCTTCTATCACTTTAGCGATGGTTATCCTCAGGAGGATAATGTGTGTCATTCTTATCCATAATTTCATATATGATGAATCAATGTATAATACACAGTTTTAATAATTTTTAAATATTTGCATGAATACTAAACAGTTTCAAAAGTGAATTAAAGGTCTTCTAAAAGAATTAACAGATTATATTATGGATTTTGGAAGCATATCTGAAATATTGAGCACTGAAGTTAAACTATGATTTCTTGATATGACAGTACAGAATAAATTCTATCCATTTTACTTACAGTGTTCCGCAATTTCTCATTTCATACTATTAGGTCTGATTTTATGCAATGAAAAGATCTTGTTGACTTCATTTCTTACTCAGCCAAGAGGGCTGTGATAGCAGCAAGAAGTAACAAGCCATGTGACAAGTAAATTACCCAACAAAGGCACAAGAAACCTGTTGTCTGGAGTCATTTAATGCACAGGCAACAGACCTAAGTGCTGCAGGAGAACCTGGGTTGTCACTGCCACATGGTATTAGACATCCACAAAGGCAAGAGGATCACCGTTCCATACACTCAAGGACCACAGAAAACTGTGTAAAAATGTTTAAATTGAAGGATTGACATTTTTAAGTTAATATTTTCAGTGCAAATCTTCAGGATAATTTTTCCAAGGATGTCAGAAAACAAAGCACCTGTAATTAGGAGTTGCAATTGAGGAGAAAGTTCCAGTTGAAAAAAATGTAGTGTATATGCATAAAACTCAAAGTGAAAGGTAGAATATTTAGAAAGATCTTGTAAAAGTTGGACATACGAATCTTTGAACATTCTCCAAGTAATATAAGTCAGGCCAAGCCTGTATAGTAATTAAATCTGTAACAGTGGTTCCTTTGGAAAACAAGAAGCAATCAGCTTTGTGAAACAAATATTTGTTATAAAGCATTACTGCAAACAAAACACAATTCACATGTGGAAATAAACAGAGTTATCTCAAAATTAGCCTGGAACTTCTTGCTTACATGTTATCAATATTGACTTGCATCCTGTTTCCACCTGAAACTACATCAAGGGATTGTAGGCCAGATGGAGAGCCCCTCAGTTGTTGTGGTCCCTAACCCGTATCTGTCCTGGAACTGTGGGAGAATCTGAGAGAAGATGTGAAATCCTGACCCACTAAAAATACTTTCACTACATTTAAAACATTTTTGGGTTTTTTTTCATATAAATTCAGGTAGATCAAGAATTACCAAACCTCCTTGGTAGATTCTAGAGTATTTTCTTTAAGCTTTTAATAGTTGAAGTGAAATATCCCCTTGGGTTAAAAAAAAATTATGCTTTATTTGGAAAACTTCCATTTCCCTGAATGCGCAAGGTCTTGTGTTTGGAGCAACCAGAAAGGGAAGGAACCAATGCTCTAGGCATGGGACGGATCATTACTTAGATCCTCCAGTTCTAAACCCATCATGCTTCCATCTTCCTGGGTTTAAACTCTTTATTTTTTTCCACTTGGAATATTCTTTTCATGAGTACTATACTTTTCCAAGCTAACTATAAAGATGAATAGTTTGAATAAATCATGTAAATCCATTCAAAAGAAAAAAATCAGTCTACACGTTTACTTTACTCTGCCATCACATCTTAACTCAAGCTTACCAAGGGAACATTGAATTAACTCGAAAATGTCTAAATTCATTTTGCAACTGAGCCTCTTTTGTTGATCAACCGAATGACTAAGACCAGGAAGGAAAAAGTACAGAAAGAAAGAGGAAGAGAAAGGGAAGAAGAAGTTAAAGAAGACAAAAAAATACATTATGTAGCATGCATACCACCCATGACCTAGTGGGGGAACATAACCACCGTACCTGGAAAGCTACAGCTACTAGATTAAGAAAAAAGTATCATGAGAAATATTATCCCTTTTTAACACACAGGGAAATGCATGGTTAAATAGAGACTGACTTCTTTGTGACTAGAATTTAGTCCATTTGCATTCTAAGTAGTTATTGACAGATATGCATTTATTGCCATTTTATTTCTTGTTTTGTCATTGTTTCTGGAGATTTTCTCTGATCCTCTCTGGTCTTTGTCACTTTTGGTCTCTCCTTTCCCCTCAAAAAGTCCTCCTTAATATATCTGGCAGGGCTGGTTTAGTGGTCACCAACTTCTTTGTTTGTCTGGGAAACCCTTTATCTCTCCTTCTACTCTGAATGACAGCCTTGCTGGATAGAGGTATTCTTGACTGCAGGTTTTTCCCATTCAGCACTGTGAATATATCATGCTACTCCCTCTCAAAAGACATTGGGTTTCAGAATGGATAAAAAAAATAATAAGACCCATCTATAGGCTGCCTCTAAGGGACTCATTTTAGACCTAAAGATACCTGAATATTTAAAGTGAGGGGATGGAGAAACATTTATCACACAAATGGATGTCAAAAGAAAGTCAAAGTAGCAATACTTATATTGGACAAACCAGACTCCTTGTTCTTGTATCGTTATTATCCTGCTTTGGTATCAGAGTAGTACTGGCCTCATGGGATGATTTTGAATGTGTTCTCTCTATTCCATTATTTATAAGATGTTGATAAAGATTTTTTTTTTTTTAATGTTTGGTAGAATTCACCAATGAAACCATATAGTCTTGGGCTGTTCTGTGATGGGAGATTGTTGATTCCTAATTCAAATTTTATTATTGTTACTGGTCTAAGAAGATTTCCTACTTCTTGGATTCAAGATTAATGATTCAATCTTGGTAAACTGTGCATTTTTAGGAATTATCTGGGGTTGTTTCCTAAGTTATCTGATTTGTTGTATATAATTGCTTACAGTAATCTGTTCTCACACAGTATTTCTGTGATTATCTGTTGTGTTGTTTTCTCTTCCATTTCTCATGTTGGTTTTTAGTCTTCTCTCTCTTTCGTTTCTCAGTTAATGTAGTAAAATCATTGCCAATTTTGTTTTGTTTTGGAAAAACTGGTCATCACTTTCAATGTTATGCTACTGCTTGTTCTGGTCTCTATTTTATTTATTTCTGATTTTTCTTTGCTATTTCCTTCCTCCACTAAATTTCACCCAAGTTTCTGGGGCACCTGGGTGGCTCAGTCACTCAAGCATCCCACTCTTCATTTCAGCTCAGTTCAGGATCTCAGGATCATGAGATCAAGCCCCAAGTCAGTCTCCATGCTCAGCAGGGAGTCTGTTGAAATTTTCTCCCTCTCTCTTTGCCCCTCCCCCAACACATGTGTGCTCCCTAAATAAATAAATAAAATCTGAAAAAAATAAATAAATTTCAGCTAGGTTTCTTCTTTTTCTGATTCCTTGTGGTATAATGTTAAGTTTTTTATTTGATTTTTTTTAATATAAGCATTTACAGCATAAATTTCACTCATCTGTTTTTGCTACATCCCATAGGTTTGGAATATTGTGTTTTCTTTTTCTTTTGCTTTGAGACATATTTTGATTTGCCATTTTTTTTTTCTTATTTGGCCACTGCTTGTGCAGTAGTGTGTTGTTGAATATTTACATATTAAATATTTAATATTTTAAAAAACAGAGATTGCTTTTGAAACAACAAAATGACTAACATGAAAAATGTCAGTGTGTCTACGCAGAGAAACCATGTAGGATTCTTTTTTTTCTTTTTGCTCATCTGTATATACTGAATTTTCTTTTTTTATCCATTCACACTTCTTGATTTAATACAAAATGGGGAAAACTTATTTTCAATATAAGAAAAGCCAGACACTTCAATAACCATAACCAAATACCCATTTTTCCTGAAGAGCTTACATGAAATTTTTTAATATAGAAAACAAAATATTTTGTAAAAATAATTTTTTAAAAAATGCTCATATTTAGGTATCCTCAACTGTAGTTCAATGTTTATCAACTGATGTGAATAAAGGTATCAAAGAAATTTCTCAGGATATACACAGTACACAAAAATGAGTATGCCTAAACTTTATCATCCTATGAGAATATCCTATCTCTGTCTAAGGTCTTATATACTGCTGAGCACACATGTAGCTCTGAATAAAATGCAACTTCCCTTATACACAATAAAATGTGGATTATATCTTCCTAATATTTTCCTAGGATTCCAAAGTTGAAACTGTCCACTGGTTTGAACTATGCAAGCTGAAAGCATCTTAAATTGCTTTTAACAGAGAATACATTGAAGTCAAAGACAGATTTCCTTACTTTGAACAAGCTAATATTTCAGAAAGGTATAAGCAGGTAAAAACAAAGTGTTAAAATGGAAATCAATATTCCATATTATACATGCTAGTGTAACCTACATACCTCATAAACACCAGGCATTTGAAAATGTGTATTTGTGAAATTCATAATAATCGCTCCTTTCTCAAATGAACAAGGCAGAAAAGGGTATTAGCTATAGGAGGCATAAACTTAGAACATAAAAAGTAAAACTAGTATTTTACTTTTTAATAATATTCAGAAAATAGCATGTAAATCACGGCTCTAGCTTCAGAACTAAAGGTATCCATCACCCTCCATCGTCTACAACTCGTACTTATGCTTTTCTACTAATCTAATATCAAATCCATTAGAATGTTGAAATAAATCTAATGTATTAATGCTATTAAAAGAATCATTCATAAGAAATATGGTGAGTTTTTACTCGTTTCTCCTAAAATATATCATGCATATATTGATCTTATTCACTTCTAGTTTTATGGGTACAATTAGATCAGATTCTTCCGTTTATTCAGAGATTAAATAAATTACTTGTAACAACTGAACAATTGTTCTTAGTGGCCAGGAACAAACTGATAGAGTTTTGTTATTCTTACGGAGCAACTTAAAGTTTACCATCCTATGTTATTTATAAAAGTGCTTTAAAGTGGCTATTGTACACCATTAACTCTATGGGATATAAAAAGTTTCAAAAACAAAATAAACTTTAAAAAAATGACCAGAAAAGCAGTTAACATCATATTTAAAAAAAGGAGTTTGTTACCTAATCAGAGCTGGTCTCAGAACTTTAATATGTAGATGAGAACCTTCAGTTTCTAAAAAGAACCTGTTGCAAGCAATGTTCCCCTAACATGCTTGACTACAGTACCTTTCTGCCAATAAGACATTACTAACCTCTCATCTGGCTTTCAAGTCAAGCACTTAATAAAGTGATAGATCCTTATCCACCTCTTAATCCACAAAAGTCATCAAGTCCTTGGTATCTAAGCACTTACTAATTCTGGTGAATAAGCAAAGGGATGGCATATTTATATTAGCCCATAAAGTGCCATAACCACATGTTGCATACTTTGATTCTTCATATTAAACAAGGACTTCAGGTGACCAATGACACAGAAAACCATCCATTTGAGGACATAATCCTTTTCTACCAAAGAAAAATTAACATTCACTTTCTGGGATGCATAGACCATGAAGTTAAGTAAGAAGCCTGATTTCAGAGCTGTGTATTCCGTGGTTACAGGCGAGTGGATGGACTTACAAAGCACCTAAGACATTAAATTCATACTCTTTCCTAAATTCATGGCCAAAAGATATTTAGATACGTTTTTCCATTATAGTAAATGTAATAACTTTGTCCAATATCTTGTGATGGCAGAGTTTGTAGAGTGTTAGAGAATTATCTATGATAATCTATTTATTCTTATTTAAATCTATTCTTATTTAATTCTTATTAAACATGCATTAGGTGAGACTTATTGTTTGCTTGATGGGCTTGTTGATTTTCCCCTAAACAGGTGCCAATAAAGATTGCCAAGAAAGAATCAGATATGTTTGAACTATCCCACTAAAGTTCATTCACTCGTTAATATATTATTCATTCATTGTATTCTTTCCTAATAGCTATTATTTATCACTTATTATCCTAGGTGCTGAGGTGGCAGAGATGAATGGACTCAAGTCTCTGCCACAGCAAAGCTCACAGATGTCAAATCACGCTGGAAAAATAAAGGCCAAAATCTCAAAAAGCCTTTCACCATGATGAAACTTTGGAAAGGTTATGGAGAGATAATAAAGGATTTTCACTAGAGGAATTTGAAATGGAAGAAATGATATAGTTGAAGGTGATAAAGTCATATTAAAACCATGGGAATGAAAATAAAGATGACTTGGATTTATAAGAATATTTAGGAAGAAAGCACTTAATGAGATTAAGATGGTATGTATCTAATGAGAAATAATTGAAGATTTTTGAGTTACTTTGATTCCTACTGGAGACACAAGATAGATAATGATGGTATGAGGGAAGTAAGGATCCCAGGACACCATGATATACGTAATTGTACATTTTAGAAGCTATCTTATAATTAGAGGCAATCAGTGCTGTGTGTTTGAAATTTACAAAAGAATTTCACACAAGAGAGAAAGGTTCAGGTGTTTAAGAGATTAAAGCCGCGCACACACAAACACACACCCACACACACCCCCACACACACACGATGAAAAAAAAGAGATGAGCAACAAGTACAGAAACTGAAACATTACTAATTAAAGCCTGGCATAGTGAGAATATGGACATTTCAGAAATCCAATATGGAATTCATTTTAGGTAGTAAAGAAACTTGATATAAGATGTAACACTCATGACAGTTAACTTAATTGTTTTTATCAATGACAATGCACAAATAAATTCACCGTGAATCTTGGTCTTCTTATTATAAACTTTCATTTTCAACCATAGCTATCTGTAGAGAACCACAGTTTCTGTGTGGCCCAACAAACATGTTCACCAAATGCTTACTCTTTTTTTCATCTTCCTGTGAATTGCTTTCCTTCCTTTTGAAATCCCAGACCCCTACCCACTTATCCTCAATTCAGAATGATGAAAATACCTCATTTTGACTGTCTTTGAAATCTCTCATGTCCATGTTAATTCCCCATGTGTACATAATTAAATTTTCTTTCCTCCTGTAAATCTGTCTTATGTCCATTTAATTCTTAGGCCAGCCAGAAAAACCTGAAAGGGTCAAGAAAATTTTCCTCTCCAACAGTAAAGTTAGAAAAAGGTTATCTCCGGGGCGCCTGGGTAGCGCAGTCGTTAAGCGTCTGCCTTCGGCTCAGGGCGTGATCCCGGCGTTATGGGATCGAGCCCCAACATCAGGCTCCTCTGCTATGAGGCTGCTTCTTCCTCTCCCACTCCCCCTGCTTGTGTTCCTTCTCTCACTGGCTGTCTCTCTGTCTGTCGAATAAATAAATAAATAAAATCTTTGAAAAAAAAAAAAAAAGAAAAAGAAAAAGGTTATCTCCAATAGATGGGGCAGCTTTCATGAGGTCTATTTCTAGTTGACTCATTTTTTTTTCTTTTGGTTTTTGCCTTCCTCATTAGTCTATACAAAAGGAGAAAGTAGAAGCAGCAACAAGTAGAAATGACAAAATAATTAACCAAGAGTAAGACCACTTTTAGGAAAAATGTGATGGGGGAAAAAGATACATGTCACGCCCATTTTTAAGAAGCCACACCTGCTCTTTACTTCTTCCTCCAAGCACATTCATATAAGTTTTCATTAACCCATTCGTATCTGTAACTGCTTTGGTAGGCAGTAGCTCGTGGTGACTGACCTCACAGACTTCTCAGGCACATCATCCAGGCCTACACCGTTGCTCTGCTCTAATCTATAGCCACGCACAAGATGCTTGACCTTTCTAAACTGTGTTTTCATCATCTATGAAAGGAGACAGAGATCATTAATCTCCACAAAATGTATACAAGTGCAATATGCACGTGATGTACGTAGGACAGTACCTGACAGAGTTAGCAGTGCATTCTTCAGAACTCTAGATCGCACACAGCTCTATCCTGTTCCTCTGCAATGGGATTTTCTCCTCTGAGTCCAGGGTTATTCCTTTTAGAGCAGACCTAACCTTAGGACATGATCCATGGAAGCAATTTCAGATTCTCAGATTCTATACCAGAGAACTCATACATGAGACCTTTTCTTTGTTAAATCCCAAGAAAAGACTGACTGACTGAATCTAAAGGACACAACCACCCTGTGGGCAAGAAGATGAAATACTTTAACTGATATACCCAACAGGAAATATTAAGTTATATTTGAAAGAGAGCCATTTCTACAGAGGGGGTTAAAGGATGCCAGGCAAATAAATGAACTATTAATAGGACCGGTAGAAATAGTGGAAGTAGATGGATAGTGCATAGATACATAGATTTACTAAGTTTTAGATATTTGGATGGGGATAGTGATACTCCTTAAGAAAATCCTTCTCAATATCTTACCTACAGTTGATTTAGAATCTACACTGGTTGTTGTATAGATGTGTTTATCAATTTAGGTATAATTTGTACACTGTAAAATACACAGCTTTCACTGTATATTTCAATTAGTTTAACAAATTTACATTGCCCAATAAACACTATCAGAATAAAAATATTGAGGGGCGGGGCGCCTGGGTGGCACAGCGGTTGGGCGTCTGCCTTCGGCTCAGGGCGTGATCCCGGCGTTGTGGGATCGAGCCCCACATCAGGCTCCTCTGCTGTGGGCCTGCTTCTTCCTCTCCCACTCCCCCTGCTTGTGTTCCCTCTCTCACTGGCTGTCTCTATCTCTGTCGAATAAATAAATAAAATCTTTAAAAAAAAAAAAAATATTGAGGGGCGCCTGGGTGGCACAGCGGTTAAGCGTCTGCCTTTGGCTCAGGGCGTGATCCCGGCGTTATGGGATCGAGCCCCACATCAGGCTCCTCCGCTATGAGCCTGCTTCTTCCTCTCCCACTCCCCCTGCTTGTGTTCCCTCTCTCGTCGGCTGTCTCTATCTCTGTCGAATAAATAAATAAAATCTTTAAAAAAAAGAATAAAAATATTGATTGTATAAGCAATATTCTAAAAGTCTAAAAATTTTGTCCCAAGCAGGCACCAATCTCCTTCCACTCACTATAGATAATATTTGTCTTTGGTAGAGTTTCATATAAATGAAAGCATACATTACGTACTCTTTTGCATCGGGCTCCTTTCACATTGCATAACATTTTTGATATCCATCCATGACATCGCATCACTCTAATTAATTCCCATTCACTCGAAGACTGAATAGCCTTCCACTGTCTCAGGCTGACACAAACTGTTTATCCATTCACCTGCTGATGGACATTTCAATTGTTTCTAGTTTGGGGTTATCATAAACAAAGCTACTGTAAACATTGATAATCCAGTCTTGAGAAATTACCTGTGTTAATCCAGGGGCTCTGACAGGTAAACACCAAGACGAGATGCAAGACATACAATAGATTAATTGGGGAAAATACACATGAAGGAAAATATATAGGGCATCAGGAAGATATAGGAAGCAGTGGGACCATAATATAGGTCAAATCTCTGTGCAAGAGAGAAGGAATCAAAGAAGGTCTTGTCTGATATGTGGGCCTAAGATCATTTTGACAAAGGAGACAGGAAATCTCTGAGCCAAATCACCCAGGAGAGGTTTTCTCTTCCTCCAGAGTCCTACAATCCTCAGGAATGAGCCTGCCTTAACCTCTCCATCACACTCAGACACCAGCCAGGAACAACTCACAGGAAAGATGGTGTCCACATAAACACAAAGCTGGATTTCTGGTCACAGCAGCTGGGGTCACTGGTCAATCATACTCTTCATTGTAGGAGATTTGGGAGGCAATTTCATGGCTACCCAAATACCTAGAAGTGGAACTATTGAATCATACAGTAGATACATGGGTTTTTTTAAATAAGAAATTGCCAAACTACAATACACAGCACCCACACTATTCTAGATACTCACCAGCAGTCCATGAAATTTCTAGTTGCTTACAACTTCACAGTATTTTATATTTTCAGTATTTTTAATTTTAGTCATTCTAACGGGCAAGTGAAAGTATTTCACTGTAGTTGTAATTCACATTAAATAGACTATATACATTTAAGATGTACAATAGTATGAGTTTAGACATATGTATATACTGGGGAAAACATCACCATAATTAAATTAACATTTTCATCATCCCCCAAATTTCCTGTGCCCTTTGTAATCCATCTTTGCTGTTATCCCCCCTCAGGCAGCCATTGATCTACCACTGTCACTAGAAGTTAGTTTGCATTTTTTAGACTTTTATATGAATGTAATCATACAGTACATACACTTATTTTGTCTAGCTTCCTTCACTCAGAATAATTACTTTCCTCCCTTGGGGGTGTTTGATTATGGATGCTATGCCTTCCTGATGAATTGCCTGCCAAATCATTATGGAACATACTTTGCCAAACCGGAATAGAGTACTAGTTCTGATGTCTACTCCATCCAATATTAACAGAGGCACTCTAACTTTGACTGCTATTTGACTAGTACATCTCTTTTCCATGCTATAATGATTTGTCTAACTGCATTTGAAATATAAACAGGTTGCTTTTGGCAAGTATGCAGTTGAGTTTCCTCTTTTAACCTAGCCTATCTTATAATAGGGCAGTTTATATTATCTAAATTTTATGTTGTTATTGATATGGTTGGGTGTTAAGTCTGCCATATTGATATTTGTTTTAATTTGTGCCTTCTGAACTGTGTCCCCCTTTTTTTTCCCACCTTCTTTGGATTTACTAATTTTTAGGATTCCCTTCTCTTTGTACCAGTATTCTACTAACTATACTTCTTTTTTAGTGGTTCTCCTAGGATTTTAAATATCCCACATTGAATGCAAGTTGGTACAGCCACTTAGGAAAACAGTGTGAAGGTCCCTCAAAAGGTAAAAATAGAGCTACCCTATGAACCACCAATTGCACTACTGGGTATTTACCCCAAAGATACAGACATAGTGAAGAGAAGGGCCATATGCACCCCAATGTTCATAGCAACATTGTCCACAATAGCTAAATCGTGGAAGGAGCCGAGATGCCCTTAAACAGGTGACTGGATTAAGAAGATGTGGTCCATATATACAATGGAATATTAGCCATCAAAAGAATGATTTCTCAACATTTGCTGCAACATGGACAGGACTGGAGGAGATAATGCTAAGCAAAATAAGTCAAGCAGAGAAAGACAATTATCATACGGTTTCACTCATTTGTGGAACACAAGGAATAGCAGGGAGATCAGTAGAAGAAGGAAGGGAAAAATGAAGGGGGGGTAAACAGAGGGGGAAATGAACCATGAGAGACTATGTACTCTCGGAAACAAACTGTGGGTTTCAGAGGGGAGGCGGGTGGGGGATTGGTATAGGCCGGTGATGGGTATTAAAGAGGGCATATATTGCATGGAGCACTGGGTGTTATACGCAAACAATGAATTATGGAATACTACATAAAAAACAAATGATGTACTGTATGATCCCTAACTTACCATAATAAATTTAAAAAATAACAATAAAAAATAAAAAAGAAGGAATTTTTTAAAAAAATTAAATAAATAAGTAAATAAATATCCCACATTAACCTATGACAGAACACCTTTAAATGATATTATTCCTCCTTATTTATAGCATAAAATGTTACCACTGTTTCCATATATTTTCCACTCTCAGTTTTTGTGTTACTGTTGGCATATTTTTACTTCCATGTAAGCTAAGAACCATGCTGGAACCATTACTACTTTCTTGCTTTTTAAAAAAATAGTAAGTTATTTTTAAAAGAAATTTAAAAATTAGATAAATATAAGATACTATATCCAGAACCTTTCATTCTTTGGTTTAGCTTCAAGTTTCCATAATGTAAAATTTTCATTTGGCCTGAAGAACTTTCTTAACATTTCCTGTAGAGCTAGTTCAGTGATGACAAAGTATCACAACTTTTCTGCCAGAAATGTGTTTATTTCACCTTATTTGTAAAGGATATTTTAACTAGGCATAGGACTCAAGGATGATCGTGAGTGTGTGTGTGTGTGTGTGTGTGCTGTATACTGTATGGGTGTGTACTCTAGTTGGGTTTCTTTAAGATTATTGGATCTTTCTGTGGCTTACTGCTTAAATCGAGTTTGGAGAATTTGGTAATTATTTTTTTAAATTTTTTTCTCATTCCCCACTCTGTGACACCATTTGCACATATGTTACAATGCTCGATATTTCCCATAGTTGTCTGAAATTCTTTCTTTTTTTCTGTTCTCTTTTCTTGAAGTCCATTTTAAACAGTTTCTATCTTAATGTCTTCAAGATCACTGATTTATATTTATTCTGTGATGTTAAATCTGCTGTTAATATCATCCTGTAATATGTTCCTTTACATAGGGTGGTTCTCCACTCTTAAAATTCCATTTGGTCCCTTTTCAGATCTCCCCTTTCCCTCCTTTTCATGCTTGTATCTTCCTTTACACCCTTGAGCATATGAAGCATAAAAATACACATTTTCAATTCTCTGTCCACTAAATGGATTAGATCCATCTTCTTTTATTTCTGGTTCTGTTTTTAAGGACTGATCTCTTTTTCTCCAGGTTTTATGTTTATTTTTCCTCCTACTTCACGTGTCCATTAATTGTTTAAGAAATGTTAGAGAATGTTATATGTTTTTGTAAGTTGGGTTTGATTGTATTTTTCAAGAGTACTGTACTTTGTCCTTTCAGGCATCTGAGTAACGAGTAACTTGCAAGGAGGTCTGATCCTATGAAACCTTGTTTTACAGTCTTTTAAGGGCGGGCAAAGCAGCCTTTACGAATAAATAGCCTTATTTAACCCCCGCTCTTATGGTTCATCCACTCTCCTGGATGTCTCTTGTATCAAAGAAGTCTCTCTAACCAGGCTTATTAGGATTTAAATCATGCCCGGCCCTGTGTGAGCTCTGGGGATTGTTTTGTAATTTGTCTTTCCCCCAAATTCTTTTGCCTAGCCACTTCAGATTTCACTCTAAGATTTTAAGATTCATAGCCAACCACTCACTATGCAGATTTCTGGAACTTTTCTCTAAAAGGCTTCCTTTCTTAGGTGCTCTAGTCTGCAAATGAGGTCACTGCAGACTCTCTGAAGTTTGAGCTCCTGTTCTTCAAATCAGTGAAATTTCTGTTCTCTTTTCTGCTCTCTATGCAGGCAGAAAGCCTGCATGAGGGCTGTCCTCACCTCATTTTTTTTGTTTTGTTTTGTTTTTTGTTTTCCTTTCTCTCAGGGATCACAGCGCAGCTATGCCTGTCATCCAATGTCTGAAAATAGTTTTTCCCGGCAGTTGTCTAGATGTTTATGTTGAGAGATTAATTCTAGGCCTACTTCTACCATAAACACAAAGCAGAGGCTTTCTGATATAGTTTTAAATTAGATAAAAATTCTCCTGAGTGCTACTTTTTAAATTTTGACGCTCTACATGACTATAACATACTGACTTTAAAAATTCTTAGATCCTAACAGCAAGTCGTGAATTATAGTTAAATCATTGCGTTCAACAGCTATTATACAAGCCCCACTTAATTTGGTCTCGTAAAAGTACATAGAAATAATATGAGGACATTTTAAGAAAGAAATTTTAAAGTCAGTGTAAAGACAAATCATTCTGTGTGATAAGCTTTTCATGTTTTAAAAATCTACCATCTACCTAAAAGAACACGGGAAGTACAATTATATTTTATAGGAAACATTACATCTAGAATAAAAGAAGTAGAAAAAAGTTCCCCTTAAATTTCTTCCCAACAGATCAAAGTACGTAGCATTTTATTCCTTATGTTTAATAACCTTTTAGTGTAAAATAAATGTCTTCGATTTTAGAGGCCTAAAGATTTAATCAAAACAAATACTTGGCAGAATAATACATGTTCGACAAGGAGATTTATTGAAACTGAAATGTTACATACAACAATCCACAATCACAGAAAATCCAATTAGATGGTGCTTACACGTACACTCATCCACAGCTGTGATTCCCAACCAGGAAGCAGGGTGTTAAAGAAAGAAGTGATTCAAGGATAGTTTTTAAAGCATGA
Organism: Ailuropoda melanoleuca; assembly: GCF_002007445.2. NCBI lineage: Eukaryota > Metazoa > Chordata > Mammalia > Carnivora > Ursidae > Ailuropoda > Ailuropoda melanoleuca. Next base: position 3,154,021 of record NC_048235.1, read on the forward strand.
TCAGGAAGACTTTATTCAAGGCGGGGGGGGGCGGGTGTGGAGGACTATCCTGATAGGTATAGAGACCACTGTGATGGAATCTTGCATTGGAGGAGAGAGATTGGGCTCAACTTCCAAGAATATACATGCACAAGTGAGGATTTACAGCCAAGGGGAAGTGTGGAGTTTGCTAGATGTAAAACTATTAGAAGGAAACATGGGAGTAAGGGAGAGATTCTGGCTAAAAGGACTTAACAGGATTCTTGCTGATAGCAGTGAGGGTCATCAGAGGATGGCAGAGGATGAGAAACCTGATTGCATATCAAGGGGCATCACGTGTTAAGGAAGGATGGCTACACCGACTAGTGAGATTCTTGATGAAATTGCCCAACGCAGAGATGAACACAGAAACCCAAAAACCAGGTCTATTTCAAAAAGAGCTCAGGAGTCTTGGGTAAAGTTTGGTCAATGAGAGTATATTTATTAGATGGCAGTTTTTCTCCCTCTCCTTCCCACCTCCTCCTTGCACACATCTGTGGGCACAGGACCTGTGACCATGTCTGGAGGCATTTTCAACCGTCACAAGGGAGGAAGGACTACTGGACAGCTACTGGCCAATGTGTGAATGAATAGGTAAAGAATTTGCAAATTGAATCATTCTTTGCTTGTTCTCATATATTAGAGCTACATTGATCATTACAGATCATACAATTTAAAAAACAAAATTAGGTTCAATAATGATATGCTTTTCAGGTCCCTGAGTTTCCTATCCTCTTAAAATACTACGGTACTTCTAGCGGGTCCTAATACCCAGAAAAAAAATACATTAAGAAAATTTATTTTAATTTTGACTTATGTTAAGGGTAAAGAACATACTTTCCAAAAATGTAATAATGTCTCAAAGTGGGAGAAAGATCTGCATCAACTATAAAACATTCTGATTATGGGTGTTATGGGATCCCAGATCTCAGCAGTATGAAATTTTCCCAACCAATGCTGAGATTCAGGAGAAGCAAAGTGGAATTATAGATCCCTTAGTCATGGGAAATTTTTCTGTAAGGTGGAGGCTGACCATGATTATAAAGAGGCAGAAATGCTGCAAAATTCTGCAGTGTCTGGAAGTTTTCAAAAATATTCCTATTACTAAATTCCTTCACCTTTCCATATTTTCTAATCTACAGCACTGAATGTTTTTCTATGTCATCTATTTCTAAGTAATAAGAATGGATACAAAAATATTTTATCAATTAATATTCTTTTTTTCATTAATACTTATTTTTTCATACACATGCAAATTGCTCATGCTTTTACTTTCTACAATAGAATACAAATGTATTTTTAGAGAACATTCAGTTCTAATTTAACAAAATTTGAAACCAGTATCTATGTCCTCTCCTGGTATTTCGCAGTTTGTGTTTTAATTCTAAAATGAGACTCTATAAATTCAGTATTTTCTTAACTGACTAATTACTTCAAAAGAAAATGTAAAGGGTAACTTTATTTGACTTCAAGTTTCCAGGGAAAAATCAATCATTCTCCATTTAATATTTATTTACTTAGTAATTATTAATCAGAAATTTAATGTTGTCTGGACTCACAGTCAACTGAGTTTGAGTTAATTGAATATTTTTAATTAAAGTAACTGAACTCCATCTTTACAACTTCAGATACAGCCCCAAAGGCAGTACTTGCTTAACAGGTTAACAAAAATTAACATTTGAAGTGCTGCACATACTCAGTAGGTTTGCAAGGAAAATTAGTTCAGAGGTTAATAATGGTCAGTTACAACACAATGGCTTGAGTTTAATACTGCCTTTTTAAGGTTATTATTCAAATTAATAGACTCCAGTACCCAAGCATAGAAAAATCAGTGACATAACTATAAGTAAAAACATTTCACACTGTGAATACTAGCATTTTCAAGGAACAGAAAAATCTAGACATACATACTTTGGTCTCTTCAATCTTAAAGTTCATTTTATTGCTTTAGGAGATGGCCAGATGAATTCTATATACAAATCAAAGAGCTTTTTATATGCTCTGAAAGTTTCTAATTTCAAATTTCTCTTGACTTACAATCTAAGCTCGCAAAAGCTGAAATGTAATTAAGAAATGAAATACAGCAGGCCATGTGGTCATTGCTGATGAATGGTGTGTCTCTGCTACATGAAGTAAGTAGCAAAGCCCAGGACATGGGTCCCACCATAGTCGTTAATCAACATATTCACCCTGTCTGGAGTGCCTGACTGTAATAATAAATGGCACAAAACACATTCCAAGTTTCATACTGAAGATTAATTTTATTGAAATCTACCACTAGACCAAAAATAGACAGGCCATCTGAAAATAATTCCAAATTATAACAGGATTGCTAGTGACCTTCCTTGGTCAATAGCTGGGGTAACATTCTCCATCTTGAAGAGACAGCTGTTTGAGTGATAGTTGTTGAATGATAATGTAAGGTGAGATGCAAAATATATTCTTTGTCATCTACCGAGATGCCTATAGTTTCTACCATTTACTAATTAAGTTTTTGGTTACTAGACATATTCCAGAATCCTGGGGGGGGTGGGGGTGGGACATACCAATATTAGGATAAGACAAATAAAGTTACCGACGGTCAAGTGAAATAATTAAATTAATTCCAAGACAAATTTTCAGAACACAGTCTTATAAGACTCAGATCAGTATGTTCTGAGGGGGAAAAAAGAAACAATGAATAAACAGACCATGTAAATGTTGGGATATGGCAGATCTTACATGATGTGGTTTTGGGATATTGGTGAGGTGAGGTCTGGAGCCAATGACCAAGAAGGAATTCTTGAGATGTCTGTTGTGCAAAAAGATGGTTTATTAGCAGGGGGACAGGACACGTGGGCAGAGAGAGCTGCTGCCCCGGGTTGTGAGGGGTGGCTGATTATACACTTTGGGGTTTGGGGAGATAAGGAAAAAGGGAGGTTGAGATAGTACTTTCATGTGTTAAAGAACACTCACAGGATACTGGAGGCCTTGCCTTTGTCAAGGTAAGCTTGTTTACCCCTCTAGCAAGGCATTAACATGTAGTTGGAAACTTCCTGGAGGAAGGTTACACTCTGCCCCCTTCAAGTATCTGTCAATGGGCTGCAGGTTATAAGGACATTTAATTTTATCTACATTTCCTTCTGGAAGCTCAGTTATCAATAGAAATGCTTTGTTCCTGTAGATTTGTAGAACTGAGGGAGACTCAGGTCCTGCAGGATTGTGAGAGCTCCATAAGCGAACTATTTGTCTTTCCTTTAGGGCAGCCAGGAGTGACTGAGGAAGGTCACATATATCCCATGGGGGGGGGGGCGAGGTGTCAGCTTCTCCTTTGTCCTCAGCTTGCCTTCTGTTCCCTCATCATTAGAGAACAGGCCAGGCTGGATATGGAGTATTGGACCCCAGAGCCAGGAGGAGGGGGTCCAGGTTGGAGTGAATGAGAAGGAGAAAAACAGTCTCTCAAGAAGAGACGATCTCTCATGATTTGTAAAAGGTCAATCTGAAAGAAAACAACAGCAGTGCTATCTCCTCACATGAAATCTACTTTTCGTGCGAGGGAGTATGATCAGGTACTTAGATGATAATCGTGACACCAGATGAAATTTATAGAAAAATCAGTGTTTTGGGATCTCTGCAAGTTTGCAAACTACCTTCTCCAGCCTCATCACCTACAAAAATCCTCAAGCTTACTCTGTTATGTGCCACGTCCATGCAAACAAATTGACATTTCCAAACATACAAGACATTTATCATGCTTCTGTGAGCTCGTGAGTAACAGAGTTGGAGGCAGGGCGTTCTTATCTAGAAACATCATCAGCAAATTCCTCTCCAGGTCAGTGCTGCTTCTTTTGTGAGGCTTTCACAGACTCCCCAGAAAGCAATTATCTTGCTGTCATTGCTATTCCAACATTTGTATTGTATTTAGTTCAATATTTAGGTCTTCCTTATTTGTTTCTCAGATCATTGAGTTTCAGATGCACTCTGTAGTCAGCAGGTGCTGAATATGTGTTTGTTGAAGTGAACTGAATGAGCCCTGGAGGCACGCTGAGCGAGGGAGCTGAACAACACTTTTTATCAGCCTCATAGCCACCATTTCGTCAATGGACTGGTATCCTTCACCTAGATCCAGTACACAGCCCTGTATCGATCAACTTAACTTTCTCTGCTTTTGTCAAGAAAGGCAAATATACGATATACGGGAGCAGATATGTGACTTCAGAATTTAATGAGCAGGTGCCAATGTGTATTCTAAGCAGGTAGGATTACTCACTATTGCCACCGACAAGAACTCGGCAGTAATGGGCTAGCTATCATCACTGGCTACCCTTTACAGCTATTAGGATCAGATGTTTTTGTCAGTGGCAAGAAGGGCTGCCGTTCACTGTGCAATGCACTTAGTTCAGTACATTAGTGGTTGCTTGGTTTGCAGGCAAATGAAGATGGCAAAGACTTTGCAGTTAAGAACTGAAATGTTGCTCCGTGTTGAGGTTTTTAACAACAGAAAGAATTTTGTTATTTTCTTTCTATCCTTTGACCATGCGCACTTACATATGAATATTAGATACTAACAGTGCTAACTGATAAAAGTGTTAGCTTGAAAATATTCATACTAAAAACACTAAGCCGAAAAATGGGAATACATAAATTGAATCTAAATTGAAAACAGAAATACATGGGAATAAAAGGGAATATGGTCGTTGGTGCACGGAGGGTCGCTGCACTTGTGGCGAGCACAGCTCACAGAACAGAGATGCCAGACCACATTCTACACCTGAAACTAACGTAACACTGTGAGCCAACTAAACTTCAATAAAAAAGAAAGAAAACAGAGGAAATGGAAATATATAGACTGAGAGTTCTTATAGTTTAAGTTTTTATAAAGTTAAATAAGTATTACACTTTATTGAGTTACATGGTAATTAGGCTATGAAGATAATGCATGGGTTTAGTTTTGAAATTTCTATTTTTAAAACATTTCATTACAATGTATTTATGGTCAGTAAAATGTTCAGTGATCAAGTGTACATTTCAATGACTTTTGACATATATATGTGTGTGTGTGTATATATATATATATACATTCACCCATGTGGCTATGATACAGACCTGAATATTCTCTGATCTCTCTTTCCAGTCAGTCATACCAGGTAAAAAGGAACACTATTTGATTTCTATCCATACAGATGAATTTTATCTATATATGGATTTCCTTCATGGAACACATGAGTGAATTTTCCCATTTTCCTCCTGTTACTGATTTCTAGTTTCATACCATGGGATCACAAAAGATACTTGCTGGGATTTCAGTCTTCTTACATTTGTTAAGGCTGGCCGTGTGGTCCAACATGTAATCTCTCCTGGAGACTGTTCCATTTGCACTTGAGGAGAACATGTGTTCTGGTGCCATTGGACAGAAAATACGTATATGTCTATTAAGTCCATTTGGTCTCTAGTGTTATTCAGGTGTTCTGTTTCCTTATTGACTTTATGTCTGGGTAATCTATCCAGTGTTCAGAGTGGGGTACTGAAATGCCCTACCATATGGTACTGCTGTCTATTCCTCCCTCCACTTCTATCAATATTTGTTTTAATATTCATGCCCCAAATGTTGAGAGCATTTATATTTACAAGTGTTATATCATCTTGGTGGACCGATCCCTTTATCGATGTATAGTGACATTCTTTGTCTCTGGTGACTGTTTTGACTGAAAGACTATGTTATCTGATGTAGGCGTAAGAACTCCTGCTCTCTGTTGCTTAGCATTTTCATGGAGCATCGTTTTCCATCTCTTGACTTTGAGCCTGTGTGTGCCCTTAAAGCTTAAGTGGGTCTTTTAGACAGCACACCGTTAGACTGTGTTTTTTTAAATCCATTCATCCACCCTGCATCTTTTGACTGGAGATATCAGCCCATTTATGTTTAAAGTAATTATTGATATGTTAATATTTACCACTGCCATTTTATCATTGCAGTGATATCATATACATTTAGTTCTTTTATTCCTTTCTTCCTCTCTTGTTGTGTTCAATTGTGATTTATTTTTTTGTACTAGCACAATTTAATTTGTTTCTCTTTTATGTACTCAGATTAAGTTTCTTTCCTCTCTTCATGAGGCTTACATTAAACATCTCATAACAGTCTATTTTAAGCTGATGGAAATTTACCTTCACTCACATACAAATATTCTCCACTTTTAGTTCTTCTCCTCAACCATTTTTTACTATTGATGTCAGACCTTCCATCTTTTTTCATACTATGCAACCATTAACAAATTATTGTAGCTATGGTTATTTTTAATCTTATCGTTTCATAACTTTTATACTAGATATAAAAGTGATTTGCACACCGCTGTTACAGCATTAGGGTATTCTGAGTTGGATATATATTTACTTTTTCCACTGAATTTAATACTTTCATATATTTTCATGTTGCTACTCGGTGTCCTTTCATTTCAGCCTGAAGTACTCCCTTTAGTATTTCTTATAAGGCAGACTGGTGGTGATGAATGCCTTTGCTTTTGCTACCCTGGGAATGTCTTTATCTCTCTTTCACCTCTGAAGGACAGTTCACCAGGTCTAGGATTTTCTGTCAGTATTTTAAATATCCCATTCATCCGAGCCTTCAAGGTTTCTGTAAAGAAATCTGCTATTTGCTTTGGAGGTATTTCCCTGTATGTGATGAGTTGTTTTTCTCTTGATGCTTTCAAATTTCTGTCTCTGACTCTCAATGTTTTGATCACAATGTGTCTTTGAGTAATCCTTGGATTTATCTTGTTGGGGTCTTTTGGCCTTCCTATACCTGGATATCCAAGATTTGGAAAGTTTTCAGCAATTATTTCTTGAAAAAAGCTTTATATATAACATTTTAACAATATTTGTTCTTCCAACCCAGGAGCATGGAATGTCTTTCCATTTCTTTGTGTTGTCTTCATTTTCTTTCATCCTGTTTTATAGTTTTCAGTGTACAGGTCTTTTCCCTCTTTGTTTAGGTTTATTCCTTGATATTTTATTATCTTTGGTGCAGTTGTAGATGGGACTGCTTTCTTAATATCACTTTCTGTTGGTTCATTATTAGTGTATAGAAATGCAACAGATTTCTGTACATTGATTTTGTATCTTATGACTACTGAGTTCGTTTATCAGTTCAAGTAGTTTTTTGGTGGAGTCTTTAAGGTTTTCTATACATGGTACTATGTTGTTTGCAAACTCACTATTTGCAGTTTTACTTCTTCCTTACCAATGTTAACCAGGATTTTTACCTTGCATCTACTCTACTCAGGATTTTACCTTGCATTGACTTTTACTCTAGTTCTCTAAATCCATTTACAGACTAACTTTTGAAAACATTATTTGTACTCATTTCACAAATATTTCTTTTAACCTTCCATTTGTGTCTTTTTCCATTGTAACTCAGATTTCTTCCCAACACTACAGATTTTTGCCATCATCCACAGTGATAGCAAAGATAAGTATGTATTTATTATATGAAAACATACCAATGAAAACATACCACTTTTTTCTTGCTTTAGTAATTATATTGATCAAATAATTTTAATTAATTTATTTTTAAGTGTCTAAGTAATTTATTTTTAAGTATCTTTAGGAGCTCAAAATTATTATCATTTCCTTAAGATTTGGTTCTCTCACTTTCAATGTAAAGAATTTAGGTTAGGTTAGTGTATGTAAAGTCTGGGTTCTCCAATTAAACTCAGAAATGGAATTTAATTTCAGTCTTTCAAAAAGCAAAACTGATATTGCATGTCTGTTTCCCAATACTTGCTTCAAACTGTAACAAATACATAGATTTTAACTTGTCTGTATTATGGCAAATATCATCTATTTTATTAAACATTTACATATGTTAACACAGTATCTGATGGCAGCTGCAGGTATTGCATGAATATAAATTTTAAAACCTTATAATTTATTATTACTTTCATACTATTTTGGTAGACATATTATTTTAAAAGCAAAGGGTCAATGGAAAAAAATTAAAAAGCTATGTGATACTGAAAAGTTAAAAATGAAATTAGATCCTATTTGTGGACCTTTCTAGTTATAAGTACTATAATGCCATCAGTTCTAAAATGAATTAACATCACAGTACAGAATCACAGTTTAAGGAAATCAAGAAAGTGTTTCTATGCTTCTCAAATGAAACCAAGGATAACCCTCAGTTTTTCTTCACGTTCATCAAAGCATTGCTTTGCTAATCAGAAGTAACATTATAGCAGAGATAGATATTTAGGGGGATATACATGGGTGAAACTAAAATAATTAGTACGTGGGTGAAACTAAAATAATTGTTTATTTTAGTAATAAATTGAATGTCTGATAAAAATGAGAAAATTATGGAAAGACTCTGCATAACAAGTATGGCTCCCAAAAAAGTCCTAGAGGCAGTCCCATCCCCCAGGGACCAAATGATCTTCCTCCACCAGAGCCTGACTCAGAATTCCAGAGGAAATTCTGTCAGCCTGGGGCACTAACAAGAGAATATCTTTATAAACCATGCCTACTCCAAAAAAGCCTAGGAAAAATATTTGCTGCTTTAAATTCACAGACACCAGTGCAAGAGTCTAGGGATCATGGAATTAAGGCAAACATGACACCATCAAAGGACACTAATAATGTTCTAGGAACTGACTTCAAAGAAATGGAGATCTATAATTTGCCTGAGAAAGACTATGAAATAATCATTGTAAAGAGACTTAATGGAAGGCAAGAGAGCACAATCAAAGGAGATCAGGAAAACAATAAATGAACAACATAAGAACTTTCATAAAGAAATAGGAATCATGAAGAAAGAACCAAACAAATCTTGGAGCTAAGAATACAGTAAAAAAACTGAAAAATCCAATAGGGAACCTTCAGCAAAAAACCTGATCATGCAGAAAGACAAATCTGCAAAATCTAATACAGACTATTTGAAATTAGCCAGTGAGAGGAACAAAAAGGAAAAAAAGGATGTAAAAGTGAAGAAAGCCTATGTGAATTATAGGAAACCAAGCAAATGAACATTTGCATCATTATATATATATATATATATACTTATCATGATAAAAAGAAAAAAAAACCATAAATTAAAAAAAAAAATTCTGGTCACTGTTGTTGACTTTAAGATGGAACAGAACTGATCTTACTCAAATGCTGGTAAAAAAGAGTCAGTAAAAATGAGAACTTAAAAATACAGTATAGGACTAGTTCCTGATGCAAGGTATCTATGTACAGATAGCCTATGACAGGATGCTAGGAGATAAAGGTGTACCTTTGTAGTAACACACTGGCACAACTTCATGAGTGTGCCTTCAGCTCTCCTTCTAGTTTCGCTCTAAGTAATTTATCGACAAGTCTATAAAACCTGCTCTATGGTTGTTGTCACTCCCCTTCCCCACTCTTCACTTTTGAAACTCCACAGGGAAACGTTGCTATACATTTTTAATCATGAAATATTTGATACGGATGCAATAATATATGCTAGACTTAGAATGCAGTGATAAGACTACTAAAATTAATTGTTTCACTGTGTGAAGGAATACCATGGGCATTCAAGGAACAAGTTTACCCTGCGTAGCCCCATACAGTCCCACATGACTACTGACTTGTAGCAAATCCCTCCATCCCTAATGGGCTTGCTGGCCTCCCTTCCAAACTACCCTCAACGTCTCTTCCAGTCTCTGAAGACTACACTTCGTTGACAGTCATGGCTTCATCCCCATAATTTCAGCCTATGCACTGTTTTAGTCTACTTTGTTGTTGTTTTTTAAATAACATATCACTGACAGTTATTCAGATAACCAATTTCTAGCTAGGAAAGATAAAGTTAAGGTTCATACCCCTCAAATCAAGGTGGTTTACAACAAAAAACAAACAAACAAACAAAGCTAATGCTTATAGAATTTGTTTGGCCAAGAAAATATTTTTAATGAGGATGTAGATGGGGGCAATGAACAGGTATTTGGGTAGGTACATAATGCAATGGCTAAGAGGTCTAGGAATCACACAATTCTGGACTCAAATCTCTCTTACCACTTACTAACTCTCTGATGTTCAACAAAGTACCTATTCTCTGGGCCTCAGTTTCTTTTTCTGAGATTATGATGAGAATAATGATTATGCTAGCAAAAAAACTTTTGATATGCACCATAGTTATAAATATATTTGCAAAACTATTTCAAATTGAAGAAGAATTCCTCCATTAGTTACTTTTAAAAAACTGCTCTAAAGACATTTTCTTTAAGATAAGTATAACTAGACATTCAGGTGATCTCAGTAGAATGCAAAATACAGAAGGTAACATAGGGTCAAACTATTTAGAATAAGAATGATTAAAGAGTAAGCCAACTGCACTATAAATGGGGAATTCTAAAGATTTAAAAAATACATAAATATATTTTTAAAGATTTTATTTATTTATTTGACAGAGAAAGAGACGGCCAGCGAGGGAGGGAACAACAAGCAGGGGGAGTGGGAGAGGAAGAAGCAGGCTCATAGGGGAGGAGCCTGATGTGGGGCTCAATCCCAGGATTCTGGGATTATGCCCTGAGCCCAAGGCAGAGGCTTAACGACTAAGCCACCCAGGCGCCCCTAAAAAATATTTTTTTTATAGAATTCACTATATGTCACCTTTGGCATTATGAGGAACTATAAACCATATTTATTAAAATTTGTAAATAAAATAATATTTTAAATATATTTAATGGGTGTCTATATAATGGGAATATACTACTCTTATCATTTAATTTTATATTTTGATAGATACCATAAATAGTAAGCCATTAAATCATATTTCTATAATGTTCTAGCATTTTTTAATAAAGAAAGACCAGAATGGAGTATAATAAATTTTATACTAGTAATATTTACAGTCAATGAGCAATCAGGAAACTTTAGAATCAAATGATTTTCATTTTTATCATATTCTTAGCTTGAAGGAAAGATACAGCTAAATCTCCTTCACCTGACTGAATCCCCCTACATTCAGAGGAGGCTAGAAATCTCTTTGTTCTATACCAGGAAAGTCCCCTTAACTTTATGCAATGTTATGAGAAAAATAATACTGGCAACCAAGGGGAAAAAAAAGAGTAAAAATTTTATCATTTTGACATTTATCATATCACATTGAATCCCACATAGAAAGCTGTAACACCAAATATATTGACATTTTTTCAAAACTAAAACCCATGTATTTACTCTTTCTAAGGTGATACTGAAACAAAATATGATCTAAGGGAGGAAATGCTTGAGAGCTCCAAAATCTGAAAGGCCTAAGGAATAGGACCCCCAAATTAATTTTTAATGATAAAAGGTTTCAAGCATTTCTTTGAAAAGCAGGAAATACATGCATACACACAAGAATTTATTCGACAGATGTGCCTTCACAAATACAAACGCGACAAATGAACAAGTTTAGTTTTGGCAGGATTTCTGTTATCAAAAAATAAAGGATTGAAAACAATACAAGTTGTGATATATTTACAGTTCAAAGACATACAATTCATGCAATGCAGATTTTATAAAGGGCTTGTTAAAACTTCATTTAGTTTCTCTAATATAAATTATATAGTATATACTAAGTATATTACTCTATTTCTTTTTTATGCATACACACACATACATGTACAGAGAGAGAGGCCATTTTAAGAATTAGCTCATGTGTCTGTGGGGGCTAGGAAATCTGCAATCCATAGGACAAGCTGGCAGTCTGGAAATGCAGGTGACTTGGTATTAGGACCCTGGGTCTCAAGGCTGGAAACTCAGGGAGTGTTTCAAAGTTGCAGGGCTGAGGTAAGATTCCTTCTCACCACCCTCCCGCCCTGCAAACCTCATCTTTGTTCTTAAAAACTTGAACAAAAGGCTCGCCTACATTATGGAGGTTCATCTCCTTTACTTAAAGTCAACTGATTGTAAATGTTAGTCACATCCAAAAAATACCTTCACGGCACTGTCTAGACTAGCATTTGACCGAACAACTGGGAACAAGAACCTAGCTAAGTTGATATACAAATTCAAGCTTTACATATCACTATATAGAAACTCCAAAATACCTCACAAGTAATTAGATTAATAAGATAATTTAGCAAGGCCACTGAATTATTTAAAAAATTGATTTCGTTTCTATTCCCAAGACAGAAACCATTAATTTAGCAAGAGATTTAAACCTGCCTCTTTAAGTTCTCAATAGATAAGGTTGACATAAAATCAGTGAAATTACAGAACTGAAATGAAATATTAACAAGCCTAATATAAAATCTGCATATCTGTATTCTATAAATTGCATTTCTTTGTATGAATTTTAATACAACACAACTTATATTGTTCTCAATCTTTCATTGTGTGAAAGAACAACACTGCAAAAACTAAACTTGTTCCTTTTACCACTTTTGTATTTATAAGTATATCTGTGGAATAAATTCCTACAAGAAAGACCATTGTGCCAAAGGGTAAATGCATTCTTTATCTTCACTAATATTGATGGATTTCTTCACAAATGGGATGCACAATTTTTCACTCCCTTCAAAGAGTACGAGGATGCTTACCTCCTCATACCCTCGTTAACAGTGTATGTTATCGAATTTTGGATTTTTATTAATCTGATAACTGGAAAATACAGACTCACAGTAGTTCTGATTAGAATTTCCGTCATACTCAATATGAGCACATTTTCACACATTTAAGGAACATTTTCTCTGTGAAATATGTGTTCATGTCTATTGCCTATCTGTGTATAATATTTCGCTCCTTTACTTTTTTTATAACTCAAAGATATCCATACACATCAAGGACATGAGACCTTTGTAGACAATATGGTGCATATATTTTTCCTATTTTGTCACACATTTTCTGTCTTTGTGTATGGTGTTTTTGTCAATCCTAGCTTTGTCATCTTTTTTGTATATTGTAAACCGTACAGATTGTTTACAACCTCGTCTACGTTTTGATTTATACTTGAACTTTGCCACCTTGACATTATAAAAAAAAAAAAAAAGTCCACATTAGCTTACAGTTTTCATTTTTGCTCTTGAATCTTTGAGGTGATTGGAGTGTAAATGTTGATTCGACCTAATTTGGGGGGTTGGGGGAGACAACTCTTCCTTAAAAAAGAATTCTAAATAATACTGTTGAGACAACTCCTCCAGGAGGTAGAGCTCAATCTTCTCCCTTTTAATGTGAGCTGGTCTCAATGGATTCCTTCCAAATTCACTGAGTATAGAAAGGAAAAACATGTAAACTGTACAGTGAGAAATCCAGTAAATGTTACCTATTATTCCCATACGATGTGATGAGAAAGGAAGTTCTCACCTCTAGGTATTCTTCCCCAAAACTTGTAACTCCAGTTTAATCATGAGTAAGACAGCAGACAGACCTGAAGAGGTGAATCCTATATCCCTGACCTACATTCCTCAACACCGTTAGAAAAGACAGATGAATAAAACCCAGTCTTTCACAAACCTTCCGGAAAGACCGCGGAGAATATGGTGACCAAACGCAGTGTGGGACCTTCTGGGATCCCGGACAGAACAGGACAGCAGTGGGACCTGGGGAAATTCGAATCCAGCCTGGAATTCCATGTTGACCTACTGGATTTAACAACTGCACCATGGCAATGCAGACGAACGGGGTGAGAGGCAGCCAGAAAGTCACATTCTCTTTACCACATTTTTGTGAATCTAAACTTACTCTAAACTAGTTTTTGGGGGGCACCTGGGTGCTTCAGTCGGTTAAACATCTGCCTTCAGCTCAGGCTCAGGTCATGATTCCAGGGTCCTGGGAGGGAGCCCTGAGCTGTCAGGCTTCCTGTTCAAAAGGGGAGTCAGCTTCTCCCTCTCTCTCTGCCCCTGCCCCTCCCCCCAGCTCCTGCTCTCACTGGCTCTCTCTAGCTCAAAGGAATAAATAAAAAATCTTTTAAAAAATAGGGTTTTTTTCAGTCTATTTTCACCCTTCTCTCTCCCCTGGCTGAGAAATTACTTGTACCAGGTTCTGAAACACTGTATTTATTTGAATCTCTTACAGTAGGTTTGGACCTATGGGGTTTCTTTGCTCTGTCTGCACCTGCATAGAATTGAACCAAACCATCAATTTCTGAGACTCTGGTATGTTTTACTATGTTAGGAATTAGGACTCTAGTTCTGCCCTTCCTTTTCCTTCTGTGCTTGCTTGTTTATCCATATGACTGTTAGAATCCACTCGCCAAGTTCCAGAAAATAAAACTATTGACATTTTTATTAGTCCCAGTTTACATTTTTTTTTACATTTAAAAACGTAAGGAGAACTGATAACATTAAAATATAGAGAATATCTATCCAAGGTATATTTTTTGCAATGTGTAAACCCTAATTTTAGGTCCCAATTATATTTAAGACATTTTTATATCAGCTTTTTGCATATCTTATCAAGTTTATTTCCATGTATTTTAATTTTCTCACTGTTACATATTTTTCTTCTATTATATACTACAACCTGTTACTATTGTTACATATCTGTATATTAACATTCTGCTCTCTTTTTGTGTTCTCTTACCATTTATAGTAGATTGACGGATTTTTTTTTATAGACTATAATCATATAATTTAAAAATAGTAATAGGGGCACAGTTGGTTAAGCGTCCAACTCTTGATTTTGGCTCAGGTCAGGTTCATGGAATGGAGCCCCGGCACGGGGCTGGTCAAAATGGGTGTGGAGTGGGCTTAAGATTCTCTTTCCCTCTCCCCATGCTTCTGCCCTTCCCCCCACCCCTGCTTTCTTTCTCTTAAAAAAATAGAAATAGTTTTACCTATTGCCTTCCCAGCTTCTATTTTATCCTTGTTGGTTAATATGTTTGCTAATACTTCCATCAGAGTTCAAAATACCAAAGGTAATGGGGATGCTCCTGCCTATTTTCCGGCTTTAGTCATTATAAATCCACATTTTGCCTTTCAGGAGGCTAAATCTTTGCTGTGATGTGTTTGTGTGTGTTTAAGATATTTTTATTGCTACCTATTTTACTGACTGGGTTTTTTTTTTTTTAGCCTTTTTTTTTAAATCAGGAACAACATAACTTGAAAATTTTCAATGCGTTCTTAACCCCTGTGGAGGTGGTGATCCCCTCGTGTTTCTCCTTAGATCCGTGACTAAGATCGCATTAGATATTTCTAGTGCTGCACAGAGAATCCCCTCGGCCTCTCTGTGTGCTCCTGACCCTGCCACCAGGACCCACGGCAGGCAGGCTTCACTGAGCTTTGCACAAACGGAAGCTGACAGAGGCTCCTGGGGCCCTGGGCAGTGAGCCTCTCGCTTCCCCCCACTGGGGCGCCCACAGGAACAGATCTGTACTTACGTATGCTCAGCCTAGAAATGCAGGGGACTTGGGACCAGTGGGTTACCCCTCTGATTAATGGAGCACGAGAACTGATGATAAATACTCCCCATTGTCTTGCCTTAAACAGGCAAGGCACAAAAGACATATTTCATGACATTCTTGAGAAGGTCTGTAGGGTCAAGAAACCAGTAGCCATAGGCAATAACCAAATAAATAGCATGTGCCCCCCCCACCCCCATCCATCTTCCATCCTTCAGTTCTCACTTCTGCTCCCTGGGGTCACATTCCCCTACTAAATGATTCATTTTGCAGGAAACCGGAAAAGATAATGATAAATCATACACATGCATTTTCTAATACTCATATATTAGTATATACTGATAAACTTAAAAAAGTAATAGAAGTTAGAAATACAAGGGCTTGTCCATTTTAAGTGGAAGTAATAAATGGGCAATAGGATATAAATATATAAAGAGAACTCTGGGGTGGAGACAAATATTTGAGAAATGTTAGCACAAAAATGAGTAAGAGTAAGTGGAAAATGGTCTAGAACGACAAGGCAGAAGCCCAAGTCACTGGAGTAAAGAACTGAAAGGATAGGCTAAGACAAGAGAATTTGAGGAAACACACAGCCTTCCTGCTGCAGGGACAGAACCCTGCAGGGCGCTTCCTCCCTGATACTACCTCTTGACTGACTTCCGGGTTGAGTCCAACTGGTCACGCACCTGTGACCCAGCTACCAGACAGTCCGGTGAGCACAGTTCTGTAACAGGAGGCAGGCTCTCCTCCTGCAAAGATTCCCAAGTTGAAGGATTTCCAAACACAGAAAAGAGAGTCATATGCTTTGGCACCTCCTGAAATAATCCTATGTTTTACTTTCTTCGGGGTCCACGTGTTATTATCAGGGTTATGCTAACCTTGTAAAATAAGTTGGAAAATTTTATATTTTCTGGAATGGTTATGGCGCATAGGGATTTGCTGTTCTTTGTAGGTTTGGTGGAACTCACTTTTAAACTACCTGGACTTGTCGCCATTTGGGGGACACAGCTCTTTGAACACCGTTCCAATTTTTATTATAATTATTGGTCTGTTGAGGTTCCTATTTCTTGAGTCAATTCTGGTTATTGATATTCTCTGATAAAACCATATATTTAAAGAAAGAATATGAGGGAATAGATAATAGAAAAGTCATGAGGAAGGAAACAACAGCTTCACAGGCAGCAGGTCAATTTAAAAAGTTAAGCATGGAAAAAATTTCCATTAATTTAACTATTAAAGATTTTTGGGTTTTGCTTGTTTGTTTGTTTGTTTTGGGTTTTTTGTTGTTGTTGTTGTTAATCTTAAGGAAAGGAATTCCATTAGCAAAATAAAAAATTGATTAGGGAAGAGCACATGGTAACATGGTGGCTGTATTTAGTACTGGTTACCTCCGGAAATACTCTGAATAAAAACGGAAGTAGAGCTGGTCCTTACAGGATCAGAGGAACTCTTACTCTTTGACCACAGGCTGGGAAATAGGGGCAGTAGAGAGTAAAAAGGCTGGAGATAGGGCAGAATGACTAGTGGATGGAGTAAAGTCACACAGCAAGATCAGGTGCATAAGCAAAGGTGTTTGCCTTTTCTTGTGATACTAAAACTGTGATATTCAGACCTCAAGGGACACCCTTCCATCTGCTAAGGAGGATTAGGTGCAGGAACTCTCATTGACCTTATCCATGTCAGCAACCTGCTGTGGTCTGAACTTTTGTGTCCCCCAAAATCCATAGGTTGAAACTCTAACCCCCAGTGTGATGGTGTTAGAAGAGGTGGCGACTTTGGGAGATGCTCAGGTCATGCGGGTGGAGCCCTCAGGAATGGGATCAGTGCCCTTAGAAAAGAGATCCCACAGAGTTCCCAGGCCCTTCCACCATGTGGGGATGCAGTGAGAAGGTGCCAGCCATGAACCAGAAAGAGGGCACTCACCTGAAGGTAACCTTCAGCCTAGACTTCCAGACTCCAGAATTGTGAGAAAGAAATTTTGGTTTTTATAAGCCGCCCAGTCTGTGGTTTGTTAGAGCAGCCCGAATGGACGGAGATAATACAGCACATCCCATTTTCTCTCTCAGTCTTTTTCTTTTCCCAGCTACAGATCTCAGATCCTCTGAGACTCTATTGATTTACTATGCATTCTCTCAGAATGCAGTAATATAGTATAGAAAGCCGAGCTTCACCATCTCAAATGCAGGAAAATGTATGCATGTGGTTAACACACATATATAAATATCTATATATCTATATACACTATATATTGCATTTTTACAAAACATTCTACAACTCTTACTCTGTGTGCCTAAATAATTTTTCTCTACAGCATATCCAAATTACTGAAAGCCTAATTCTGGTCCCACAAGCCTCACATTTATAAACACAGGTGATTCATCTCTACATCCGTTGCCAAGTACTGCTTCTTACAAACATGCCCCCAAGAATGAATGAGTGCATAAAGATAAGGCAGTAAAGAAGGAGTTCTGTAAGTGGAAGTTACTGTTAGCTCTATATGAAACAGACCCGAGGAAATAAATGAATAGTTAAAAACTCGTAACTGTCACTCAAAAATGGCTTACCATAGTTCTCCTCGCACTACAACGAATGAATATTTATTAACAACAACAATGCAAAACAAAACCAAAACCAAAAAAATAAAAAGGTGACCCCAAATAAAAAGTAAAAAATAACTTCTCACAAAACTTTAGTGCCTATGAGGTGAATAATCAGAGTACGGATGATTGGAGGATTCCCTACTTCTCAGCTTAACAGTTGGAGGACCTCCGAAAGCACTCCAGATTAAAAATAAAAATAAAAAAGGGTTCAATAGATATAAAGAACTTTTCTTGGTCATCATGAATGTCCACAATATCCATCAGTGTTTCTATAACATCCTCTGAAACTAAATGTAAACAACTGTGTTTCCAGGCATACTCCTCAGAGGAAAAACAAGGCTTAAATAAAAAAGTGGATAAGATCAGAACAAAGCAAAACCCACTTGGAATCAATCATTGCTGGAAGGACAAGAAGAAGAAACATTTAAAGAGGAGAAAGAGGTTCCAGAGAATTTCAAGCTAAGTAAGGTCAAAGGTTGTGTAAGTGAGCGAGAGCACATATCCTCAAGGTAATTACTGTGGAAGATTTGCTCCAATAAGGTAGGGGTGTAAGGGCCATTTATCCTAAGTTTAAAGTGTGGGTGTAGCCAGGGAATATAGGTAGGGAAGTGTTCCAATTAGCAGCTAACTGCTAGAAATCAGCTCATTTCAAATATACAGACACACAGATGGCCAACAGACATATGAAAGGAGGCTCAACATCACTCATCATCAGGGAAATGCAAATCAAAACTAAAATGAGATAACACCTCACACTTGTCAGAATGGCTAAAATCAACAACACAAGAAACAACAGGTGTTCACAAGGATGCAGAGAAAGGGGAACCCTCTTACACTGTTGGTGGGAATGCAAGCTGGTACAGCCACTCTGGAAAATAGTACGGAGGTTCCTCAAAGAGTTAAAAATAGAGTTACCACACAATCCAGCAGTTGCACTACTAGGTATTTACCCCAAGGATACAAAAATATAGATTCAAAAGGGATATATGCACCCCAATATTTAAAACAACATTATCAACAACAGCCAAATTATGGAAAGAGCCCAAGTGTCCATTGACTGATGAAGGGATAAAGAAGAGGTGGCATATATAGAATATTCTGTATATACACATAATGGACTATTAATCGGCCAAAAAAAAAAAAAGAATGAAATAAAACACACAGAAAGCAGATCAGGGTTCACATTCTCTCTCTCTCCCCAACCAATTACCAGAATTAAACGATAGTAAGTAGAGTAAACATTCAAAGCCATGCAAAACCATAGAATACTTGGGGACCTCCAACACTACAAAAATTTTCTTGAAGATATATTAAATCTTTAGACTGAAAAAAAAAAACCTTGAAATATATGGAGTTACATATTATAATCTCAGTAAATTCCATATAGTTAAAATCATACTATAAATGTTTCCTGGCCACCATGGAGTTAATCTAAAATTCATGAACTGAATTCAATTTGATCTATAGATTAAATTGATCTATAGATTAAATACAACCCCAAATCATAACATTAGCAGGCTTTTTGCAAAAATCAGCATGCTGATTCTTAAAATTACACAAAAAGTCAAGAACCTAGTATAGCGAAAAACAGAAGAAAAAGTCAATCTAACTATAAAGCTATTAAATCAAGACAACATGGCAATCACACTTCGGGGTATATATCCAAAGGCACTGAAACTAGGATCTCAAGGAGATATTCACACCCCCATGTTCACTGCAGCATTATTCACAATAGCCAAGATATGGAAGTGACCTAAGTGTCCATCCACAGAAGAATGGATAAAGAAAGTGTAGGCTGTATATATATAAACGGAAATACTACTCAGCCTTACCAAGGAAGGAATCCTGACATTTGCCACAACGTGAATGAACCTGGAGAACGTTGTGCTCAGTGAAATAAGCCAGATGCCAAAATACAAATACAATATGATGGCATTTATATGAGGAATCTAACACAGTCTTGGAAACAGAGAGTGGAATAGTGGTTGCCAGGGGCTAGCAGGGGAAACAGACGGACATTAGCCAAAGGGTGCAAAGTTCCAGTTAGAAAAGATGAGTAAGTCCTGGAGATCCACCACACAGCATCACGCCACCGTTAACGACACTGCATTATATACTTAAAACTTTGTGATAGGGTAGACTTTATGTTTTAAAAAATAACAACAGCTTTATATTTTAAAAAATAACAATACCAGTAATAACAGTAAAGGCGGGAGTCAACTTTGGAGACGATGGATGTATTTATGGCCTCAGTTGTGGTGACGGGTTTCACAGGTATATATATACTCCTGATCCATCAAACCGTATACATTAAATATGCCTGGCTTTTTGTATGCCGATCGTGCCTCAATGAGATGGATTAAAAAAGACAATATGGTACAAGCATGAAGATGTAAAAACAGATCAATGGAAAATAAGATTCCAGAAATAGACCCACACGTACGTGTCCATTTGCTTTTTACCAAAAGCACCAAAGCAGCTCAATAGGCAAAGGAAAGTCTTTTTGATAAGCGGTGATGGATAAACTTTAAATATTAATGGGAAGAATAAATCTTACTAATGGATAAACAATCGCGGTCTATCCATACAACAGAATATTATGTAGCCATAAAGACGCCTGAGCACTGACACAGCCTGCAACTGGGAGAAACCTCACAGAGCACTGCTAAGTGCAAGAAGTCACGCATTGAAGGTCACATATTCTATGACGACATTTATATGAAACATCCAGAACAGGCAAAGCCACAGAGACAGATTGGTGGCTGCCTGCTGCTGGGGGAAGACGAGTAGAAAGCAGCTGAATAATGGATAGGAGTGTCCTTTTGGGATGATAAAAAATGGTTGGATGCTAAACAGCGTTGGTGGTTATAAACCACTGTCAATGTAGTTTGCGTTATGAGACTTTCACCTCAGCTAAGAAAATAAATCTCTGCTACTTCTTCACACCCACACAGAAATTAATATACTACAGACCTCATTATAAATCTAAGCTTATAAAGCCACCAGAAGAAAATTTAGGAGATTATCCTCATGCCTGGAGGATGAGCAAACTTTCTTTAGAGAGGTCACGGAAATCAGAAACAGTAGAAGAAAAAAATTAATGAGACTTTAACAAAATTAAAACTTTGCTCACTAAAAGTCAAAGTATGATTGTGTAAGGAAAAAAAGAGAGGCCAACCAAGAAACAGACTCTTCACTACACAGAACACACTGATGGTTCCCAGAGATCAGGAGGGTGGGGCAGGTGAGGGAACAGGTGCTGGGGATGAAGGTGCACCTGTCATGATGAGCACTGGGTGATGGATGGAAATGTTGAATCACTATATTGTACACCTGAAACTAATAGTACACGGTGTGTCAACTATGCTGGAATTTGAATAAAAACTTGAAAAACAATAAAAAAAATAAACTTATGTATAGAGGTATCTTTAAAAAATGATTGTACAAGCCTCAGACTTAAAGAAAAAATTCACAAATCATGTCTCTGACAAAAGACAGGTATCTAGGATATACAAAGAGTACAAAGTGTAATGTTCAAGAAACACAACCCACTTAAAGAGTAGACAGGGATTATTCAAATGAGCAATAAACATGAAAAAATGCACACTAGCACTCAGCATAAAAATGGAAATCAAAACCATCAAAGTATCACTACACAGTATCATTACTGAACACCAAGTGTTGTTGAAAATTTCAACCACACCTCTTATACATTACAAGGAGGCAGGTAAAATGGAAAACATGTTCAGGAAAAGACCCGACAGTATTCATAGTCATTTTTATCTGTAATAGAAAAACAAACAAACAAATAACCTAGGAATAACCCTGATGTCCATCAATATGAGAATCAATGGGCACACTGAAATAGACATGCAACGAACACCACTCAGACAACAACAAAATCAGCATGACTGGGGTGCCTGGGTGGCTCAGTTGGTTGAGCACCCGCCTTCGGCTCAGGTCCTGATCCCAGGATCCTGGGATCGAGCCCCAGGTCAGGCTCCCTGCTCAGTGGGGAGCCTGCTTCTCCCTTTCTCTCTCCTTCTATGTGCTCTCCGTCTCTCAAATAAAAATAAATAAATAAGTCTTTAAAAAAGTCAGCGTGACCTCCTGATACGTGCAACAACACGGATAAGTCTCAGAAACAACCACGCTTCCTGCAGAGAGCCTTGCATAATAGCGTCATTTCATTTACCCAATCTTCTAGGGCTGCAAAACTAATGTGTGGCAGGAAAATAAACCAAAAAGAGTAGCTACCTTTGGGGAGTGAGAATGGATATGTACCTGGAAGAGCCACAAGGAGCCTTCCTGAAGCAATGGCGGTCATCCATAGTTTAGTCGATGTTTGTATTATACACACGCTTGTGTCTGCTAACACTGGGACCCTGCACTTAAATACATGCATTTGTTTGTATAAATGTTTTCCACAGAAGAGATGGAGCTCTAGTTAACGACGTGCATGCTGAAAAAACGTGAAGTGGACTGTCTTGATATTTGTTGTTTAGGTAGAAATGATTAAAAAGCTGGTGACTGTGGGTAGCTGGAAGGATAGACAGCTATACAGACAGATGCCGCATAAAATGAGCCTCATACACGGTTCCTGGTAGAGACGAGGTGGCTGGTGACTTTGTCCAAGCATTTAAGGAAGAAATAATAGCGATTTTATAGCCGCGCTTCCAGATATCATAAAAGAGGAATGATGATCTGAGAAGAGTATAAACTTGACACCCAAACTTCACAAGGATTAAAAATATATATGCACCAATCTCTCCCGCGAATACAGATGCAAAATTCCTGAAGACAATATCAGCATATCAAATACAGCAATATAAAGGAGGATAATGCATCACATATCCAAATCAAACAGCCAAATCCAAAAGAAACAGGTTGATTACACAGATAATAAATATTAATAATGAGATATTTTAAAAATTAATACATAGCTTTGATGAAGGTATGGTTTGTCTTCCTCTCTGCTTTTATCTTATTTTATTTTTCCTTCCCGTCCCCTATGATCCTCTGTTTTGTTTCTTAAATTCCACATGAGTGAAATCACGTATTTGTCTTTCTCTGACTGACTTACTTCACTTGAAACCTTCATACACAAGTATTGGGATTTTAATGGAGAAGTTTTTATAAAGAGTGATTTGGGAATATTTACCAAAAGGGGCTTTAAAATATGCACACACATTAACCTTATATACCTACTGCTTATCATTTATGAAAAAAACTATATAGTTTTTACAAATAAAATAGAACTTCTGAAAGTGTGTTTGTATACTGAATGTCGATGGAATCTCAAGTACTATGAACACATTTTTATAAGTCAGAATAATGAGAATTATTATATATTGTCTCCCGGTGATTTTTAGGATTAAGTTGATTTCCTGGTACTAACCAAAAAGAAAGCTATGAACTCAAATAATTCATATATCTATATTTCATAGAATATATACATATATTTTAAATACAACTTTCAAAGATGATAATTATTGAAGAATTTTTCTAGCAATCTTACTAACTCTAAAGACTAGACAGGGGAAATATAATTAAAAACAAAATTTCCTCCCACCTTGGAAATATTCTCCACCGAGGCAGAAAAGAAGGAAAACACCTGTATTATTAATAAGCATTAAACTAGAATGTGCTGCATCACAGATAATTTGCTGAGAGCCTGGAGAAAGAAATCACACCCTTTGACACAGCCAAGCAGATACAACCCATTCCATGTTCTCAAGATAAACGCTAACTAGTCCTCAAATAGGAGCACTCAACAACGCCACCTGTCACACGGAGCTCATCCTAAATCCACCTGTTAATTCAGGCCACCATCTGTGTTAGCTAATTGGCTTTACCCAAAGAAAAATTACACTTCTCACATCTTTACGAGGAGAGGCAGTTCTGCAACTTGGAGCAAGGTGCCTACTAAACTTGGTCTCCTACCCTTCCATGGAAGCTGGGAGGTGGGGGCTTGGTCTCCTTTGCTGCATTTCAAGCGGCAGTCCCCCATGTCCTTGAGAAAGACATTCCAGGGCAGTATCACTGGCAAGAGGCCTGTAAAAAGATTTACATCTCAAAGAGGCAGTGAAAGAATTTACAGTTACAAGTTTTCTAAAGAAAATGCTATAAGGGGGCGCCTTGGTGGCTTAGTCCTTAAGCCTCTGCCTTCAGCTCAGGGCGTGATCTGGGAGTCCTGGGATCAAGCCCCGCATGGGGCTCCCTGCTCTGCTGCGAGCCTCCTTCTTCCTCTCCCGCTCGCTCCCCCTGCTTTTGTTCCCTCTCTCGCTGGCTGTCTATCTCTCTGTCAAATAAATAAATAAGACTTAAAGAAAAAAAAGAAAAAGAAAATGCTAAGAAAAAGGGAGAGAGCAGTCTCTCTCTCTTTGCACCAAAGTTATATATATATATATATATATATATATATATTTGTATTTACTCGTTGGTTATCAGCATGCTATTCATTTTTTTTAATCTCAGAGGATACTAAGAAGGGCCTGAAAAATATAGACTCATATTAGTAATCTTCCCAAACGATTTCTTCTTGGCAAGTTATTTTTCCACATCAATGCTAGCCAACCTGACATCATCTCAATCAAATGATATTGAAAAAAAGGAAACCAGAGATTTAATAGATCTTTAACACCTTTGGTCCCCCAAAGGCTCGAAAACAGTTTCTCTCATGTATTTCTAATTTAAAAATTTCTATTTAGTATTTCCCATTTTAGCCACCTGTACTTCTCAGAAAAGCAAGGAACTACTTTAGAAATATTACTTATCTAATACTGAGCATCAAAGGTAAAGCTGACACATCTTTAATTCACACAAGCACAGGAAAAAGGAGTCCAGACTCAAGTTAGCTAGAGAGTGAATAGAGAAGTTAGGTAGAGAAGAAATATCAGTGAAGGTGGTCTCTCTAATGCAAAAGATCCAAATTAAGCATTTACTTAGAAAATCGTTAAGAATTCACGACATACATGTGACCAAAACAGACTCCAGCTTTATAAGTCTCAAATTCTGCTTTAATTATTCTAATAAATTCCTAGGTTTGTTCTGCTGTCAAGAAATTAAATATAGGGGCGCCTGGGTGGCACAGAGGTTAAGCATCTGCCTTCGGCTCAGGGCGTGATCCCGGCGTTATGGGATCGAGCCCCACATCAGGCTCCTCCGCTATGAGCCTGCTTCTTCCTCTCCCACTCCCCCTGCTTGTGTTCCCTCTCTCGCTGGCTGTCTCTATCTCTGTCAAGTAAATAAATAAAATCTTTAAAAAAAAAAAAAAGAAATTAAATATATGCCTTACAATATTCTCCACAACACATATTATGATGACAACGACTATTTATTATGTTCTCCTCCTAAACTTTCATAGACATTTCATGCTGTTTCAGCTTCACCATCAACAGGCACAGTGGGTACTATTATCCTGATTTTATAGATGAGCAGAGAGAAAAACACAGAGGGTAAACAGAATCCAGTTCACACAACTACTGTTACAAAGGTGGAAAAAATACACACACATACATGCACAGTTATTCCTCACAGCACTGTCTTTAGTAGAAGATGAGAAATCAAAATGTTTGTCAACAGAGGACAACTATACCAAGAGATTTTATGCTCTTACAGAAAGAAATGAGGACAGTTTTTATAATGAAATGGAATGATCTCCAAGAATGACTCATGGCAAACAGCAAGACCCAGAAAAGTGTTACAGTATGATAACACTTTTTTAAGTAGGGGAATATTATATACACAAAATTTATAATATATATAATCACATTATATGTATTAGAGTTATACAATACACTGCATATTATGTAATATTAATTAAATCAATTATACTTATTGAGCCTATTTAATAAAATGTACTAAAATATTTAACAATTTTTCATAATGTGCATTTGTATATATGAATATATATATGATTTACATAAATATATTTGTATATATGATTTTGTTAGTACATGTCTTAGATGTTTCTCAAAGAATGTGCCAAAAAGTAATTAATATTAATAACCTGTAAGAAAAGAATTTGGTGGATGGCAATTGACAGTGGTATGAAGACTTTTCACTCAATACCCAAATGCTCTGAAATATTAAGCCATGTGGATGTGTCACTAATTTAAAAAGTAACCAAAATTTAAAAATAAATTAGAACATGCAATATATATAATGAAAATAAAGAGGAAAAGTACACAGGTTTTTCACTTGTAAGCCTGTGCTCTTTACATGACATCTTGGTCCACGGGTATTATGAATAATCACATAATCTAAATTAATACATTCTTTCAAGTTCCAATCAATCCCATCCCCATCAGTCTAATTACTGAGTCCTAAATATTATCAGTGTTTGATGTTCCAGGAATACCTGGAATGCCCATTGTTTTTCAGGCATGTTGCTGAAAGCACAAAGATAATCAGTCTTTTACTAGCAAATGTGTAATTAGCATGAATTCATCAGGAAAAACTGCTTTGCTGGGTAGAGCAATTCCCTTCTCTGAGAAAAAAAAAAATCTCTCTCTCTGAGTCCAATCTATTAGCATCAATGCCTCTTACCCAGGGGCAGTTCAGAACTATATTAGAAAGATATCATATTCGAATGCATGTTGCTCCCAAAAGACACACATTCTTTGTTTCTAATTGCCCTAAAAACTGAACTGAAATCACAGTCAAGTTTTTCTTCGCTGCGAACATTCTACTTCGCCTAGGGTCAATTTGAGTGATGGCTAAACTGGCCACATACAACACTGTCCATCAGACACTACCTGGCAGTTGATGCTGATGTACAGAAATTCAGGATTCTGCATATTCAGTGGAAACCACCAGTTCATGATCCTGCATCAGACTCAGGTAACTTGCAAGAACTCGCTCCCATCCACAGTCCAGGGATGCTGCGAGAGGGACTCTACACGTGTTACCAATTCACTACAGATGTACTGCAGAAAAGGCAGACTATTTAAAAAAAAGTGTTTTTATCTACATCAGTTTGACCCAACATGTGATGACAATTTCTGTTTAACTCCCCATTGTTAAAAAAGAACTACAAAAGAAAAAATCCTCCTGTTTTGAGAGAGGCTTTGAACCACCACCCTCTCCCTGGCCAGTCAACGTGTAAGTGTGTGCGTGTGCTCTAGCAGAAAGACTCTGTGGTCATCTACGAGGCTGTATACAAGGCCCGTCATGTGTAGAAGGAAACAACACGGTGGGACGAGAGACACACCAGAAGTCATAGATGCAAGGGGTCCACTGTTTTGGCTTTGCCATTCACTAGTTAGGTGTCCTTTCAAAAGCGAAAATATTATGATATTTTGAGATATTTCAAGATTGAATTCTCAATCAGGAACCACCCCGGCTTCCCCATCAAGTCCGTCAAGAGCATGCTCTGACCCAGCTATTCCTTACAGGACTATCCTGAGCTTAACCTTCAACTCTCTGAAGAGAAATCTAAAGCCACAGTTTGTTAGGCGGGACATGATTTTCTGGATTCCAAACGTTTCCCTTTACATATCTTGTGAAAGCCTCTGAGATTGGAGGGTAGTTTTTAAAAAGATGAGCGAACCAGAAAGATAACGGAAGGTGACCTGTCCTTGAGCAGACGTGGCGCTCTGCAGCCCCCCAGGCCAGAGAGGCAGACGAGGGGAAGGGAAGGCACCACAGTAGGAATGCCACCAGAATCCGCAGGCACGCTGAGGGAGCATGCCAGAAGGTTCAGACTCAAGCTTCTCTAGCACACACACTGCGGGATGTGGGAGGGGTGATGAAGCCCTGACACTGCTGGGCCTTTAAGAGGATGCAGGAGCCTCCCCACCACACTTAGGAGCATTCCTGAGTGTGCCTGTAACCCGTCTACCCGTGTTACCTGCACTCAGACGTCCACCTGTTTACACAGACCAGGAAAGGCAGACTACGTTGAAAGAGTGAGCATTTGTCAGAAGAAACTGAGTTAATCTGATACAGAGCATTTTAAGCGACAACACAAAAATCTATTAGAGGAAGATGGCATCAGTTTTAAAACATGAAGAGTCACATCTCCTTTCTGCACATTGAAACTGTAAATGCAAACCACATAGCTCATGTCACAGAACTGCACTGAGACTTTGTTTCCCGCAAAATCACAATATTAAATATTTGCTCCGCTGTCCTTAGGAGAAAGGGTTGGTAATCTGAGAAGAAAATGCCATCTCTTAAACACACCACTTTGAGAATCGATGCGTGTCCTACTAAAGTAAACACTTACTATCCTCATGGATCCAGGTGAAGAATATACGTTTCAACCTTCCGAATCCAAGATTATAAAAATAACTCAATAACACAAATAAAAAATGCAATTTAGCTTATTTCGAGCTCAGATTCTTAAAAACGTAGCAGAACTAAGTTTTAGAGAGATTTTCTTTTCTCATTAGGAAAAGTACAATAATAAAACATGTCACTTCTTTCCTCTTTTTCATGCATTTGCAGACTACCACCTCCACAATAAAAATTTAAGGAAATGAAAATAAAAGCAGAACAGAGACTGAATGTTTTACTACCCAAAACTGATTTCAAGCAAGAAATCCCAAGTGCATTGCTAATTCGAAACTCAGCTCGTCAAACATCAAGTCTTCTTAATATCCAATAGTTTGCAACTCGATCAGCATAGAAAAAACTGAGGAGCACTTCAAACCCCCAAACACAACTTGTCCAGAAATCTGGATTTAATTCCTTTAGTGTAGGGCCCTAACACTGGTATTTTGAAATTTCTAGTGTGCGCTAGTGATGAGAACTGCCAAATTCAATTGTACTCGGTGTTTCCTATCTCATTGGTCCTTATACTGATTTGTTTTCTTACGAAATAAGTCCCCACCTGAGCCCTGAAAGCTTCAATGCCTTTTCACATCATCCTAATTTCAACCTGGTGTACATCTGATGTCCTCTGATTATGTAAAGCAATGCAGACTTCAACACCGCACACAAGTCTCCCTCAGTCTCCAACTTCTTGCTTTAATTCAATTCATCCCAACCCGGTGAAAAACAAACAGACAAAAAAATCAAACAAAAAACGTTTTCCAAGCTCTGTTACTTGACAGCATTTTAAGATCACTTAAATATTTGTTTGGTTCAATTTCAGGTAACAGAGGATCCATATCTTCTGCGGGGCAGGGGGGAGGGAATCCCATAAAAAAAATTTCTAAACATGATAGATACAATGTAAAAACAAACCTATTTTAAATTCATGCCTAATCAGGTAAGAATTAAATGGAAATCCCCGGAGACTAACAATGAAGCAAAAGCAGAATAGAGAGGTATAAGGAAACCCTGAGGTTAGTGGACGCTCTACAGAAAAGAAGCCAAAGCGAGATGCCACGAAGGGATGGGTTACCTATAAGATAGCTCAGTGAAGCCCGACACCCAGAGGGAGAGGACGGATGGTCAGGGGAAAAATGCAGCAAACAGGCAAGAGAACAGCGGCCCTGGCTGGTCCGGAGTCTGGGCTGAGAGAAACAGAGGGGCCCTTCCAGGACTATAATACACGCAACCCTCCTGTGCGTTTGCTGAGTGTTGACTTCCAAAGACATGGTCTGAAAATTACCAGGCCGCAGTTTAGGCTAAATCTGCCCTTTCTTAGTGGTTGCCAAACACTCCGCAGAAGGGAACTCCTCACAGAGAAAAAGTACATCGTTTCAAGTCTCCAAGAGTAAATA
Organism: Ailuropoda melanoleuca; assembly: GCF_002007445.2. Lineage (NCBI taxonomy): Eukaryota > Metazoa > Chordata > Mammalia > Carnivora > Ursidae > Ailuropoda > Ailuropoda melanoleuca. Next base: position 3,183,630 of record NC_048235.1, read on the forward strand.
CGGCATAAGTAATGAAATAATAATCGCACAAAGATGCCAAAAAGATCATCACAGTGTCATATATAATGATTACACACCTGTGTTATTAAGTTAATATAAAAATGTGAAAAAATAGGATTTTATTTGAAATTATATATTATTTTGCGCTACTGGTTTTTCTTTACATCAATACTATTAGTGGCAATTAGTAACAATTAATAAAAGGACTAATTTAATAACATGTGAGAAAATATAGCAATATGTTATATTTCTGCCTGTCCTCTGATGTAGGAATGTGTCACTCTTTAAACTCCTCATGGATATTTAAAATGTATAAGCTATATCTTTGTATATTCTTAATACACATAAATGTACATCTTTTTTTTTTAAAGACTTTATCTGAGAGAAAGAGAGAGAGAGAGCACAAGCAGGGGGAAGGCAGAGGGAGAGGGAGAAGCAGACTCCCCGCTGAGCAGGGAGCCTGACACAGGGCTCGATCCCAGGACCTGGAGATCATGATCTGAGCCGAAGGCAGATGCTTAACCGACTGAGCCACCCAGACGCCCCTAAATGCATGCCTTTTTAAAGTAATATAAATACACAGAACTAACAGCATTTAACAACAATATAACAATGATATATTTCTTCCTGTCCCATGATCTGGTAGAAAGTTTACTCTAGTTCCTTTTCTAGGAACTTAAGGATCTCCTGTTTTTCTTTTATACGGTGGTAAAACTGAAAGCAGTCAAACATCAAATTCAGATAGACTTACAGCTCTGCTCTGAAAAGGCCACATTAACTGATTCCTGGCATTGGTCCAATGGGATGACATCAAGCTAGGTTCATCTCATAAGAGCATTTGAGCATCAAATACCTAGGACTTTACTTACTAGCAACCCCCTATTTTTGACGAGTAGGAATCAGTCTCCGGTTTGTACACACAAGCTTGTTTTGGTCAAATAGTTGTCCATCAGTCAGATCTTCTGAACCTATAAATCCACCACGCAGACATTCACATCTAAAGGGGCAACCATTTTTAAACCCTCCAAAGCACATTGGCTGCCACCAGAAGTTAAACCCGCTCCTTCTCAGAGAAAATGGTTTTAAACACAGACACCATCTCACCTTGTGAAATTAAAGTTGGCTTCCAAATATTTTACAGTTTTAATGAAAAAAATTAGAATGTCCTACTTAATTTGACTACCCTATCCCAATAGTTTGTTTTGAGTTTGGAAGCAACTTCCCTCCTTAGTTTTGTTTTTTTTTTTTTGTTTTTTTTTTTTTTTTTGTTTTTTTTTTTTTAGTTCTATGAGTTTTTGTTGCAACCTATATATTAAACATTACCTCCAACTGAACAACTCAGGTACAGTTGTTTATCCTTTCGAGACACCTTATGGTCTCCTCAGAGATTAGTTCACAGTTTTGGAGAAACAGCAATATAAATGTTTGATTTTCTAGATCCTTCTCCATTACCATCCTCGCCGCGCTATCAAATCAGAGAAGGATGTGCTTTCCATGCACTTTGCACAGATGATTTTATGGCAGTGGAGTCATGAAATATCTTCCCTATGGCCAGCAACACTCACAACCAACTTGCAGTTGCACATATAGGGTTCATTTCCTTCCATTTCAGTGAAGTCAGAAATCACAATAAGGGGCTTCTGCATATTTTAAGGAAACTGTAAAGTGACCGAAAGCTTTTATTGGAAAGACTTGATATCATGGGTAAGCAAAACACACGCCTTTTAAGCAGCATTGTGTAAAACGTGTGCAGGATATTCAACAGGTAAAACCACCTCATTTTCGTGGATAAGAATTTTAGAGATTAAATGGAATTTGCCAAATTCAAGCATTGCCCTATCTACTGAATACGCACACGGAGGAACAAAGCTTAGTCTGCATGCAGACACAATACCAACAATCTGCTGTTTCATTAAATCTTCACAGAAATCAAAAGACACCTTAATACTACATTTTTCAAATCAAAGTACCTATGGGAAACTTGTCATTGCTGTCATTTGACTTGTCACTTGACACACTGCAGAAAGTGTGATCATAGTAAGAGTCAACTGAATCTGCTTTAGGTGAATGATATGAATCCAACACGCCTGTTATCGAAATGCCTCCCCACGTTCACCCACAGGACATTTGAGTTGCAACCTCTCAAACAGGAATAAAACTTTCACGGATGAAGCGAGAGAGTGGTATGATCGTGTGTGTTTGTTAGTAAGGAGCGTCCAAGCTAATTCAAAAGCCACAACTTCCAAATGAGCATTGGTGTCTTTCTGGAAGACAAAACCCAACTGATGTTAAAGTGCCTGCCTGTGTGTCCTGTGTTCATGACAATCAGTCCCTATGCGTGTGTTCCCATCCCCTCCCCTCCCTGCCTCCTGTGTAGTGTGCTTGGTTTTGGTTAGTTACCACCCTCATCAGGTACCTACGATCTTCCCTGTGCCATTAAAACATCACAGTGCCTTAGCATTCTTTTATAGTGCTGTCTGGGTCATGCAGGTGTCGGTATGGTAATCATTCTTATTTTCATTATCTGAACTTTCACAAAACACAGTCACAATATTTGCCATGTTAAAATTAAACAAGCATTAACGGAATGCAAAGTGCAGCAGCTATCTACAGACACGTGTTAGGGGTAAAATGCAAGCCAAAAGTGTCTTGGTACAGCACACTTTCAATATACTTCCCATAATGTGGAACCCCAAAGCTGACATCCAAGGAAAAGGAATACAGAAGCTTAACTGGAGATAGGTTATAGTGCCTTGTAAAACATGTCCCTCAAAAAGAGTTTGTTAGTATCTAAATCTCACAAGGAGACTGAACCTGCCATCTCCCTCGTTCTCCCTTGATAAAAGCATCTCCTTCCTGTTCCTGCTGTTTATGAAATGTGCGTTAACATCTAGGGGGCTGAGGGCTGCCGGAGCATGGGCTGTCTCTGTGTCCCTGTGCACTGGCTGGTCACGCCAGTTCCAACACAGCCCCTCTGCTCTTGCGGTCAGTGGCTGTGTTTAGCCCCAGGCACGGCCTCCTGGGCTTTCTCTCCTATCACACAGTCAAAGGGGGAGATCCTTTTATTTCTTGCCCCTAAATCTACAAGAGGTGACTCGCGTGCTCTTGGACCAGTCCCAGTGGGGATGAAACCAGGACATGGAGGGGGTGGGTGTCCACAAGGAAACTGCATAACGTTTTCAAGATGCTCCCATACACACACTATCATCTCAAAACAACATACATGCCGGCTGAAACTCTTAAGGCCCAAGAGCATCTTTCTCCTTCCTCTGTGCCTTCCCAGTGACTTTCTTCCCAAACATGCACACTCACGCTCTTCTTCATTGTAAAACGCCAGTGATATTTTGGTATCACAGATTAGAGATACTTCAGTTGGCCTAGGGGAAAGGAAATCAAAACCAAACGTGTATCCACCGTGTTTCACCCTGACACATTCTGTATACAATTCAATTATCACGTTAAAATGACCATGCCTGCTGCACCCTTCTACGTGATAGAACTTTAAAGACTCACAAGCAAAAACTTCTAGTGACAATTAACAGACAAGAGACAGGAACCTGACAGAAGAAACCCAGGGATGGCTTCTAACAAGTGGGATAAACTGTTAGGTTTTTAATTCATCGGTAATACTTCAGGGTTTTCATGTAAGAATCACTTCGTCCCCCATCCCTTGTTATAGGTGCTACAGAACTTACTTTCTTACACCATGTAAATATAACGCAGACTATGGTACGCTAGGGGAAGTACAGGTTTCAATAGGAGCAAACAGAATTTAACCAGCAAACTGATACATGTGCACAAAAATATATCCACTTTTGGGGCGCCTGGGTGGCTCAGTCGTTGGGCGTCTGCCTTCGGCTCAGGTCATGATCCCATCGTTCTGGGATCAAACCCGGCATCGGGCTCCCTGCTCAGTGGGAAGCCTGCTTCTCCCTCTCCCACTCCCCTTGTTTGTGTTCCCTCTCTCGCTGCCTCTCCCTGTCAAATAAATAAATAAATATTTTTTAAAAAAAGAAAGAAAAAGAAATATATCCACTCTTCTCTACTGCTGATATATCTGCATATTGCTGACCAGTGCAAATGCATTACGCCATAAAGGTGTTTAAAGTTCCTTGATTCCTTAAGGACAAAATATGCTATCTTACTTTTCTTAAATTTAAATTTACTGTGTGTCTAAGTTAAGTGATACAAGTTTTTACAAAACCAAGCTGTAAAATGAGGACAACGGAGAGTACTATGGATGCCACATTTTTCTTGATTTGGGTTTTGTGGCGAAATAAAATACCTGCTCATTAGACGTCTCTATGTATAAACGTGATGTGTGTGTGTGATAAAGGCAAAGGTGGATACAGTTAGATCTACATAATAAATCAAAATGTTTATATAATGACTACATCTCTCTCAATTGCTTTACTTTGAGCACAAAAAAAGACGTGCGAAAAAAAGCTTAAGCCAATATTAGAAAGTGCTTTGATTCTGAAATCAAGAATACAGAGATCTACCTTAAAATTCAAAAAGTATAATTGAAAAGGGGATTATTTTCTTAAAATTGGAATCTGCAAGCCACGTGCATAGATACAGTTTGATCAGTGCACAGACACCACCTTCCCTCTATCTGGAGCCCCCTAATTGTGCTCGAACCCTTGGTACCCTGATTCTTGTCATGATGAGAACCTTCCACTCTCATTAGCGTTGGTGTGCTGGCCCCCACCCGTCTCAGAGGGTTGACTGACACCAGCCTCTCTCCTGCTGTAGGGGTCCTGACCAAAAAATAAAGCCTCCTCTGTTGGATGCATTTTCATAGCTGCTTGGATAATTTTAATGTGTTTCTTGATGCATGAGACATTTATGTTGTCAGAACAACCATTTTACATGATTTGTACAAGAGCTTTTGTGGCTTTTAAAAATGATTCTAAAAGCCAAGAGAGTTTTAGTATGAATGATGGGTAAATGGGCCCACTATGAGAAACGGAGTATCAGGGATAAGTATTTTCACTTGTGAATATAATTATTTTAACTTTTGTAAGGTCTAATCTGCCAGTTTTTAGAACAGTAGAAGTGGACACAGGATTATAGCTTACAAATAAATGATATATTTTGAACATAAGAATAATCACCGGAATATAATAATACATTACATTTGTACCTAACTAATGGTTTTCAAAGTGCTGTTACCTGCATTACTTAATCTGACCCTCACAGTCACCTCCAGGTTTAGGCGGGAGAATACTTTTATTCTCACACCACGGATAAGGAGACTGAGACTCAGGGAGGACAGAGGTTTGAGGGGAAGATGTATAATCTCTCCTTGAAATCATTAGGAGTTAATACCCAAAATTCTATAGCTGGAAGGAGCTGGGGCTTATTCCATCCAGCAAGATGGTCCTTGAAGGCAAATCCTCAATACGCTGCAATTCTCTCTACATAATAGAGAGATACACAGAGAGGCCACGGAAAGAAACATCAGCTAGAAGGCTGCAGGCAAAGCCATGAAAGTGACTGGTTCTCCTGATTCTGTTATAGGAAGTTTTGTCCCAGTAAAAATATTACCAAGGAGAAGTTCATAGACTTATCAAAATGGGCAGGCGACAGGGTATTTGCTATGGTCTAAATGTTTGTGTCCTGCCAAAACTCCTATGTTGAAATCTTAACCCCAAGGTGATGGTATGGGGGGGGCAGCTTTGGGAGGTGCTAGGTCATGAGGGCAAAGTCCTCATGAAGGAGATGAGTGCCTCCATTAAAAAAGTCTCAAAGATAATCTGCTGTTGCATCTCATTAAGATCTTCTCCTAAATAAATAAGATCTTTAAAAAAAAAAAAAAAAA
>NC_048235.1:3189563-3195085 GCF_002007445.2 Ailuropoda melanoleuca
CCCCCCCCCCCCCCCGCTTGTGCTGTCAATCTCTCTCTCACACTCTCTCTCTGGAAATAAATAAAATCTTTATTTTTTTTTAAAGATTTTATTTATTTATTTGACAGAGATAGAGACAGCCAGCGGGAGAGGGAACACAAGCAGGGGGAGTGGGAGAGGAAGAAGCAGGCTCATAGGGGAGGAGCCTAACGTGGGGCTCGATCCCATAAGGTCTGGATCACACCCTAAGCCAAAGGCAGATGCTTAACGACTGCGCCACCCAGGCGCCCCTAAAATCCTTAAAAAATTAAAAAAAAAAAGATCTCCTAAGAAACTGAAATAGTAGCTTCATTACATACAAATGCCAACTGTAAGTGTGAGCCTGTTTCTGGAATCTCCACTTTGCTCCAACACATTATTTGGCTATCACTGTTGTACTCTGTTTAATTTCAATAGACTCATGAATTCATGCTTAGATACTTTAAGCAAACTCCCTTTCCTTTTTTTATTTGTCTTGCCTTTTGTTGCCATGTCTGTTTTCATAAGCTTTAGAATGAGCTTTTCCAAGTTCCCAAGTATTTTTAACAGGAGTCCAAAAGGAAACTTCACTGACATTAAATATCTGAGGGGGATATTCTTTGGTATAGGCGTGCCTTGTTCTGTTGTGCTTCACTTTATTGTACTTTGCGATATGTTTTGGGTTTTTTGTGTTTTGTTGTGTTTTTTTTTTTAAGATTTTATTTATTTATTTGACAGAGATAGAGACAGCCAGCGAGAGAGGGAACACAAGCAGGGGGAGTGAGAGAGGAAGAAGCAGGCTCATAGTGAAAGAGCCTGACGTGGGGCTCGATCCCATAACGCCGGGATCACGCCCTGAGCCGAAGGCAGACGCTTAACCGCTATGCCACCCAGGCGCCCCTGTGTTTTTTTTTTTTTTTTTTTTTTTTTTAACAAACTGAAGGTTTGTGGCAACCCTGTGTCAAGCAATCTATCAGCACTATTTTTCCAATGGCATTTGCTCACTTTCCTGCCTCAGTGTCACATTTTGGTAATTCTCAGAACATTTCAAACTTTTCTTTATTATTATTATATCTGTTATGCCGATCTGTGACTGGTGGTCTTTGATGTCACTACTGCAGTTTTGGGTGTCACACGCAGTGCCCACACAAGATGGCAAGCCGTCAGAAAATGTTGTGTGTATTCTGACTGCTCTGCCAGCCAGAGCTCCTGCCTCTTTCCCTCTCCTTGGGCACCCCCACCCCGTGCCCTGAGACAGAACAACGTTGCAATTAAGCTGATTAATAGCCCTACAACGGCCTCTAAGCTGTCAAGTGAAAGGAAGCGTCACACACCTCTCACTTTAAATCAAAACCTAGAAATTTGTAAGTTCAGTGAGGAAGGCATGTGAAAAGCTGGGACTGGCCAAAAGGGAGGCTTCTTGCAACCGTCAGCCAAGCTGTCAATGTAAAGGAAGTTTCCAAAGGACATTAAAAAGGCTACTCCAGTAAACACATGAATAAAAAGAATGTGAAACAGCCTTCTTGCTGATGTGGAGAAAGTCTGAGTGGTCTGGACAGACTGAACCAACCACAACACTTCCTTTAAGCCAAAGCTGATCCTGAGCAAGGCCCTAACTCTGTTCAGCTCTGTGAAGGCTGAGAGAGGTCAGGGAGCTGCAGAAGAAACATCTGCAGCAGCAGAGGTTGGTTACTGGGTTTAAGGAAAGCAGCCGTCTCCATCACATGAAGGGACAAGGTGAAGCAGCAGGTGCTGATGGAGAAGCTGCAGCAAGTCATCCAGAAGATTGGGCTCAGAGAATTCAGGAAGGTGGCTACACTCAACCACAGATTGTCAGTGTAGACCAAACAGTCTTCTATCGGGAGAAGATGGCATCTAGGACTTTTCCAGCCAGAGAGACGTCAATGCCTGGCTTCGAAGCTGCAAAGGACAGGCTGGCTCTCCTGTGAGGAGCTAATGCAGAAGGTGACTCTAAGTGGAAGCCAGCGCCCACGTACCATTCTGAAAATCTAGGGCCCTTCAGAATCATGCTGAGTCTACTCTGCCTGTGCCCTGTACATGGAACAACACAGCCCAAATGACGGTACATCTGTCTACAACATGGTTTAGTGATTACTTCAAGCCCCCTGTTGAGACCTAATGCTCAGGGGCAAAGATTTCTTTCAAAATATTGTTGCTCACTGACAATGAGCACCGGGTCACCTAAGGGCTCTGACGGAGACAGAGAATGAGATTAATATGGTTTTCATGTCTGCCAATGCAGCATCCAGACTGCAGCCCATGATCCAGGGATCATTTCAACTTTCAAGTCTTACTATTGAAGGAATGCATTTCATAAGGCTATAGCTGCCATATGCAGCAATTTAGAACACTACATAAACTTAGCGCTGACGGGATTTGAGAGGATTGACTCCAATTTTGAAACAAGTTCTAGTGTGGACAAAATGCTAACAAACAGTATTGCATGCCACAGAGAACTCATTCATGAAAGGAAGAGTCAATCCATGTGGCAAACTTCGTTGTTGTCTCGTTTTAAGAAACAGCCACACCACCTTCTCCGACCGCCACCATGATCAGCCAGCAGCCATCGACACTGAGGCAAGATCCCCCACCAGCAAAAACATTATGGCTTGCGGAAAGCTCAGATGATGGTTAGCATTTTTTTAGCAATTAAGTGTGTTTTTTCAATTGTTTTTTTTTTAAGATTTTATTTATTTATGTGACAGAGAGACAGCCAGCGAGAGAGGGAACTCAGCAGGGGGAGTGGGAGAGAAAGAAGCAGGCTCCCAGCGGAGGAGCCCGATGTGGGGCTCAATCCCAGAACACCGGGATCACGCCCTGAGCCAAAGGCAGACGCTTAACGACTGAGCTACCCAGGTGCCCCTAAGTGTTTTTTGTTTTTTTTTTTTAGTTAAGGTATGTACATTGTTGCTTTAGACATAATGCTTTACTGTATTTTGGCTTTACCTTGGTGGTCTAGAACCAAACCCACAATATATCCAGAGTATGCCCACATATCACCCAAGTATTTGACCATCCTCTTCCTGAGCTTACATCAGTTTTTCTCTGTAAGGACTTACATAATTTTCTTAGAATTAATCCTATGACTGTTATAATTTTTATCAGTACTCTAAATGGAAGTATTTAGTTCCATTCTTTTTATTTATTATTATTATTATTATTATTAATTTGGTCATTTATGACACATAGAAAAGTTACCAAATTTCTCTTTCCTGATTTTTAGCAAAATACCAAATGGTTCTAAGCTCTATTTTAAGAATTGTTTTTTACTTAAAATGTGGACAACCCAACTAAGAATAAAAAGTTTCTGTTTCATCTGTCATTTCAAACATTATACAGATGTGTATGTATTCTTGCATGGGTAGGTTCTCTCCTACAATGTTCAATGAGGGAAGTGACATCACATGCACCCTATTTTTGTCTTTAATAAAAATATTTCAAAAAATTTACTATAGTTTCCTGTATTTTTGGTAGATAAAAAAATTAGGAGAGCTGTCATTTTTATCTATCTATATAGATAGATTTCTGATGAATTCTACCAAATACATTTTCTGTATCTATTTTTTACATTCAAATTCCAGTATAGTTAACATACAGTGTAATATTAGTTTCAGATGTACAATACAATATAGTGATTCAAGGTATAAATATTCAAGTACACATTGACTTTTTAACTTCAGTTACCCCATTGGGTGCATGGCATTATTTCATGTGATTTCATTCCTCCAATATAATTATGATAGTGTGAGCATACTGTACATATTTAAATAATTTATGTATCTCTTTATGTAAAAATTATGTATCTTTTTTTGTGATTGATTTCTTGCATCATACATTTACCCTGGGTCCTTCTCCTCATTCTTCCAACTAGCCTCTTCTCCTCCTGGCTGTGCTGTGACCACAGTCACCTGGAGCAAAAACACCACAGACAATGCAAAGCTCACCCTACGTAGGGGGATTGCTGCAAGGGTGAACTACCCCTCCCCACCTCCCAGCGAAACACAAAACACACAAAAACAGTACCTTCTTAATCACTCTCCAGTGCCTTCAGGTTTTCTTTCTTTCCTTTGGTTGGTTATTTTTGTTGATGTTCATAGATTTTATAGAAAACAAGTTGTTTTGCTTGGACCTTGCTGCCTTGTACCACAAGTGAAACTCAGGCTACTGTTAATTGCATTTCTTTCTCTCTAGATGCAGGAGTTCAGTCCATTACACATTTTTAAATGACAATCTCTATTATCACAGGGCTGTGATCCAGAGATGAATGAATGGGTCCTGGAGGGGTCAATACCCATCCTCTATTTCTATTCCTCACTCCTGTCTTTCCCCAAGGCAAACACCCTAGTGCAGCATATGGATGCAATGCAAATTAAGCATGTGACCTTGTAAAACATGCATTATTGTTTGGAGTTATGCATTTTTAACTCATGTAATGGCATGACATTATAATTCTCTTCCTTTTTAAAAAATAATTCTTTGTTTTTAGCATCAATTACATTGCAGTTTGCACACACAATCTGTTAATTGAAGGTGGTGTGCAGCAAGTCATGCTTTCTACCACTTTCGGTTTATCTACTCCATCAGACGGACAAAATTACCCACTCCCCACTACACAAACATTGATAAATGTCCTTGCAAATCCTGCATTCCCAACATATTTGAAATTATTTGCTCAAGAGTGGAATTGGTGTTTTCCAACATCTGCACATACTTCATTTGACTAAACCAGGTCAGACCACCCTCCCCAGTATGTTTCAAATTACTACATTGTCTTGATATATTCTTTTTAATCTATATTAATGGTTTTCACCTTAGATTTGCCTTTGGTTGATGTTAATATTTTGTATCATCTGCATTTCCCCACACTGAATTTTTTATTTTCTTTCCAATCCGTCTCTGTCATTATAATCAATTGTGTCACTTGTAAATAATAGCTAGATTTTAAATCCAAAGTGAGACTATGAGTTATCAGGCAAATTTAATTCATGTATATTCATTGTTGTAGAGGCACTTTCAGGCAGCAGGCTTGAGCAATGTAAGCTTGAGGAAGGCAAAGGCCCGCCCACAACAACCACAGAGCTGAGGCAAAGAGGCTCATTGAGCCACAGGCTCTCACCCACCAGTGGGCTACTTACAACCAGGCATAGTTACCAAAAAAAGGGAGAATTCCATACATTCCCAAACCACCTCACTCCACCCTGTAACTACAATTCCTCACCACCACCTCATGGCAAAAATCTCTCCTTTGCTGTCCTCCCCGCTGCTCCCTTACAATCTATTAAATAAACTTCTATCTCCTCTATTCTCCTTGGGTGAATTCTTTCACTGCCAGCACCGCCAGCCCCCACACAATCTGGATGCCCCACATTTGTTGGCCTATGTGGGGAACCTGTTGGCTGGGACTCTCCCCAGATTCTCCAGGAATTTCTTAGGTCTTTCCCTCTGTGGACCAACTCTAGTACTCCTTGGGATACTGATGACCTCCAGCAGAGGTTACTTCCTGG